>NW_026596034.1:21258998-21311773 GCF_907164565.1 Psammomys obesus
TATATATATATATATATATATATATATATATATATACATACACATAGTGTTTTGTAGGCTAAGAAATATTTTTTTTTTCTTCATTAAGTTTTTCTTTTTTTTAATTTTTTTTTTCTTTTTTTTTTTTTTATTTTATTTTTTCTTTTTAGTTACATTTTGTTAACTCCGTGTCCCAGCTGTATCCCGCTCCCTCATTCCCTCCCCAACCCCACACTCCCTCCCTGGTCTCCTCCCTGCCCCTTTCCAAGTCCCCTGATAGGGGAGGACCTCCTCCCCTTTCATCTGTCCCTGTTTTATCAGGTATCTTCAGGGCTGGCTGCAAAGTCCTCCTCTGTGGCCTAACAGACTGCTCCTCCCCTGGGGGGAGGTGTCAAACAGCCTGCCCTTGAGATCCTGTTAGAAATAGTCCGTGTCCCCCTTACTTTGGAAAACTACTTGGTTACTGAGCTACCACAGGCCACATCCGAGCAGAAGTTCTAGGTTATATCCATAGATGGTCCTTGGTTGAGTTTCAGTCTCAGAAAAGACCCTGTGCCCAGATATATTTGGTCCTTGTAGAGCTCCTATCCTTTCCATATCATACTAACTTCCCTTCTTTCATATGATTCCCTGCACTCTGCCGAGGGTTTGGTTATGAGTCTTAGTGTCTGCTTTGAAACACTGCTAGGTAGAGTCTTTCAGATGCCTTTTGTGGTAGACTCCTGTCATAAGTTCAAGGCACATCCCATTTGTCTTTCTAAATGAGGATTAATCACCTTCGCCTGTGTCCACTTTCTTGATTATCTTCTTTAGGTGTGTAGATTTCATTATGTTTATCATGTCTTGTAGGTCTATATAAGCGAGTATATACCAAGTTTGTCTTTCTCCTTCTGGGATACTTCACTCAGAATGATCTTTTCTAGATCCCACCACTTGCCTGCAAATTTCATGATTTCCTCCTTTTTGATTGCTGAGTAGTATTCCATTGTGTAAAAATACCACAATTTCTGTATCCATTCCTCCGTTGATGGACATCTGGGTTGTTTCCAAGTTCTGGCTATTACAAATAAAGCTGCTACGAACATGGTTGAACAAATGTCCTTGTTGTGTACTTGAGCAAATTTTGGGTATATACCTAGGAGTGGTATAGCTGGGTCTTGAGGTAGCACTACTCCTAGTTGTCTGAGAAAGCGCCAGATTGACTTCCAGAGTGGTTGAACCAGTTTACATTCCCACCAGCAATGGAGGAGGGTTCCCTTTTCTCCACAACCTCTCCAGCATGTGCTATCACTTGAGTTTTTCATCTTGGCCATTCTGATGGGTGTAAGGTGAAATCTCAGGGTCGTTTTGATTTGCATTTCCCTAATGGCTAATGAGGTTGAGCATTTCTTTAAGTGTTTCTCTGCCATTCGATGTTCCTCTTTCGAGAATTCTCTGTTTAGCTCTGTTCCCCATTTTTTAATTGGATTACTTGGTTTGTTGCTTTTCTGCTTCTTTAGTTCTTTATATATACTTGATATTAGCCCTCTGTCAGATAAAGGGTTGGTGAAGATTCTTTCCCAATCTGTAGGCTGTCTATTTGTTTTGATGACAGTGTCTTTTGCTTTACAGAAGCTTTTCAGTTTCATGAGGTCCCATTTATTGATTGTTGCTCTTAGAGCCTGTGCTGTTGGTGTTCTGTTCAGGAAGTTGTCTCCTGTGCCAATGAGTTCTAGGCTGTTTCCCACTTTTTTTTCCAGCTGATTTAGAGTATCTGGTTTTATGTTGAGGTCCTTGATCCACTTGGACTTTAGTTTTGTGCAGGGTGATAAATATGGGTCTATTTTCATTTTTCTGCATGTAGACATCCAGTTGGTCCAGCACCATTTGTTGAAGATGCTGTCTTTTTTCCATTGAATGGATTTGGCTTCTTTGTCAAATATTGAGTATTCATAGGTGTGTGGGTTTATTTCTGGGTCTTCTATGCGATTCCATTGATCCTCCTTTCTGTTTCTATGCCAATACCATGCAGTTTTTATTACTGTTGCCCTGTAGTACAGCTTGAGATCGGGAATGGAGATACCTCCAGATGATCTGTTGTTGTACAGAATTGTTTTGGAGATTCTGGGTTTTTTGTTTCTCCATATGAAGCTGAGAATCTTTTTTTCAAGGTCTGTAAAGAATTGAGTTGGTATTTTGATGGGAATTGCATTGAATCTGTAAATTGCTTTTGGCAGGATGGCCATTTTCACAATGTTAATCCTACCAATCCATGAGCACGGGAGATCTTTCCATCTTCTGAGATCTTCTTCAATTTCTTTCTTCAAAGACTTGAAGTTTTTCTCAAACAGGTCTTTCACTTGCTTGGTTAGAGTCACACCAAGGTACTTTATGTTATTAGTGGCTATTGTGAAGGGTGTTGTTTCCCTAATTTCTTTCTCGGCCTTTTTGTCTTTGGTATACAAGAGGGCTTCTGATTTTTTTGAGTTGATTTTGTATCCTGCCACTTTGCTGAAGGTGTTTATCAGCTGAAGAAGTTCTCTGGTTGAATCTTTGGGTTCGCTCATGTATACTATCATATCATCTGCAAATAGTGACACTTTGACCTCTTCCTTTCCGATTTGTATCCCCTTGATCTCCTTTAGTTGTCTTATTGCTCTGGCTAGGACTTCAAGTACAATGTTAAAGAGATATGGAGAGAGTGGGCAGCCTTGTCTTGTCCCTGATTTCAGTGGGATTGCTTTAAGTTTCTCTCCATTGAGTTTGATGTTGGCTATAGGCTTGCTGTATATTGCCTTTACTATCTTTAGGTATGTGCCTTGTATCCCTGATCTCTCCAAGACTTTAAACATAAATGGGTGTTGGACTTTGTCAAATGCTTTTTCAGCATCTAAGGAGATGATCATGTGGTTTTTCTCCTTCATTTTGTTTATGTGGTGGATTACATTGATGGATTTCCGTATGTTGAACCACCCTTGCATTCCTGGGATGAAGCCTACTTGATCATGGTGGATGATATCTTTGATGTGTTCTTGGATTCGGTTTGCAAGTATTTTATTGAGTATTTTTGCATCAATGTTCATAAGAGAGATAGGTCTGAAGTTCTCTTTTTTGGTTGGATCTTTGTGTGGTTTAGGTATCAAAGTGACTGTGGCTTCATAGAATGAGTTTGGTAGTGTTCCTTCTGTTTCTATTTTATGGAATAGTTTGAGGAGAATTGGTGTTAGTACTTCTTTGAAGGTCTTGTAGAATTCTGCGCTGAAGCCATCTGGTCCAGGGCTTTTTTTGGAGGGGAGACTGTTAATGACTGCTTCAATTTCCTTGGGAGATATAGGACTATTCAGTCTTTCTACCTGATCTTGACTTAATTTTGGTAGATGGAATCTGTCAAGAAAGTTATCCATTTCATTTAGATTTTCAAATTTTGTGCCATATAGGCTTTTGTAGTATGACCTAATAATCGTTTGGATTTCCTCAGTGTCTGTAGTTATGTCCCCATTTTCCTGTCTGATTTTGCTGATTTGTATGGTTTCTCTCTGCTTTTTAGTTAGTTTGGCTAAGGGTTTGTCTATCTTGTTGATTTTCTCAAAGAACCAGCTTTTTGTTTCATTGATTCTTTGGATAATTTTATTTGTTTCTAATTGATTGATTTCTGCCCTTAGTTTGATTATTTCCAGCCGTCTGCTCCTCTTGGGTGTATCTGCTTCTTTTTTTTTCTAGGTTTTTCAGTTGGGCCATTAAGTTGTTTGTATGTGATGTTACGGATTTCTTCTTGTAGGCACTTAGTGCTATAAATTTTCCTCTGAGCACTGCTTTCAATGTGTCCCATAAATTTGGGTATGTTGTGCCTTCATTTTCATTGAATTCTAGAAAGTCTTTAATTTCTTTCTTTATTTCTTCCTTGACCCAGCTGTCATTGAGTAGTAAGTTGTTCAGTTTCCATGTGCGTGTCGGCTTTTTGTTGTTTCTGTTGTTGTTGATGTCCAGCTTTAGTCCATGGTGGTCAGATAGTATACAAGGGATTATTTCAATCCTTTTGTATCTGTTGAGGCTTGCTTTGTGACCAACTATATGGTCTATTTTGGAGAAGGTTCCGTGTGGTGCTGAAAAGAAGGTGTACTCTTTTGAGTTTGGGTGAAAAGATCTGTAGACATCTATTAGGTCCATTTGATTTAGGGATTCTGTGAGTGCTTTTATTTCCCTATTTGGTGTCTGTCTGGTTGATCTGTCCCTTGATGAGAGTGGGGTGTTGAAGTCTCCCACTATTAAGGTATTAGGATCAATGTATGATTTAAGCTTTAATATTGTTTCATTTACGAATGTAGGTGCTCTTGTATTTGGGGCATAGATATTCAAAATTGTGATGTCCTCTTGTTGGATTTTTCCTTTGATGAGAATATAGTGGCCCTCCTTATCTTTTTTGATTAACTTGGGTTGAAAGTCTATTTTATTAGATATTAGGATGGCTACTCCAGCTTGTTTTCTGGAACCATTTGCTTGAAAAACATTTTTCCAGCCCTTTACTCTGAGGTAGTGTTTATCTTTGTTGCATAGGTGTGTTTCTTGGATGCAACAGAATGTTGGGTCCTGTTTCCGTAACCATTCTGTTAGCCTGTGTCTTTTTATTGGTGAGTTGAGTCCATTAATATTGATAGATAATATTGACCAATGCATGTTAGTTCCTTTTGTAATGGAGTCGATGATCTTACCTTGTTTCATTGCTTGTTTTCTTTTCATTTTTGTTGGGATGTTATCTGTATGCCCTGTTTTCTTGGGTGAATTCGTTTTCGTTGGATTGGAGTTTTCCTTCTAGTATCTTCTGTAGGGTTGGTTTGCTGTATAGATATTGCGTAAATTTAGTTTTGTCATGGAATATTTTGTTTTCTCCATCTATGTTGATTGAAAGCTTTGCAGGGTATAGTAGTCTCGGTTGACATTTATGATCTCTTAGAGTCTCCATGATGCTTGCCCAGGCCCTTCTGGCTTTCATAGTTTCTGATGAGAAGTCTGGTGTGATTCTGATAGGTCTACCTTCATATGTTACTTGGCCTTTTTCCCTTGCTGCTTTTAATATCTTTTCTTTGTTCTGTAGATTTAGTGTTTTGACTATGATGTGACGTGATGTGTTTCTTTTCTGGTCTAGTCTATTTGGTGTTCTGTAGGCCTCTTGTATATTTATGGACATCTCTTTCTTTAAGTTGGGAAAATTTTCTTCTATGATTTTTTTGAAAATATTTTCTGGACCTTGGAGCCTGGAGTCTTCTTTTTCATCAATTCCTATTATTCTTAGATTTTGTCTTTTCATAGCATCCTTGATTTCTTGGATATTTTGTGATTGGAATTTTTCTGATTTTACTTTTTCTTTGAGAGAAGTATCAATTTCTGCAAGTGTGTCTTCAGCTCCAGAGATTCTCTCTTCCATCTCTTGTATTCTGTTGGTGATGCTTACTTTTGTGGTTCCTGATCTTTTCTCCAAGTTCTCCAGCTCAAGAGTTTTCTCATTTTGTGTTTTCTTTATTGATTCTAATTCTGTTTTCATGCCTTGCACCATTTCTTTTATGTGTTTGAATTTGGATTCCTGTCTCTCTACGATGGACTCTATTTCTTTGTTCATTTCCTTTTTGTATGCCACTAATTTTTTCTCTACTTGTGCCTCTATTTGTTTGGCTATGTTTGCCTGTGTTTCTTTAAGGGTTTTGTCTATTTCTTCTTTCTTTACCTCCAATTGACTGGCCAACTCTTTGAAAGATTTGTTCATTTCCTCCTTATAAGCCTCAAATAATTGAGCAAGCATGGCTTTAAGGTCATTTTCCTGTGCTTCTGATGAATTGGAGTATCCATCGATTTTGGGGTTTGCTGGTGAAGTCATGATGTCCTGATTTATGTTGGAAGTGTTCTTTCGCCTACCCCTGGCCATTGGCTTGTCTGAGACCTTCCCTGTTTGTTTTTGGATTCTGCCGATCAGACTGGTACTGTCTCTCTCTCGAGTCTGGAGAATTCTTCAGGAAGTTGAGAGAGGTCCCGTGTCCTTAGCGTATGCTGAGGACTAGCTGTACCTGTGGGAGGAAAGTACGCAGGCGCAAACAGAGGCAAATGCAAGCGTGCGTGCGTGTGTGTGTATATGTGTGTGTGTGTGTAAGTGGGTGTGGGCGTGTGTCTCGAGGGACAGAGTGATGGCTAATGTTGAACCCTTGAGTGTGTGGGAGGGGCTCTGCAATGTATATGTCGCAGGTGCTAGTGATGATCGCAGCGCAATTTCTGGCATTAACTGCCTTAACTCCTCAATTAGACCCACAGAGCAGGAACTTCAATGTTCCAAGTGCCCCTCTGTTTCCCAAAGTGGGTATATGGGTGGGAGGGGGTTCGATGCCTGGCTTCTGTTTTAGCAGAACCCAGGATCAGTGGAGCTGCAGATTCTCAAGGGTGCACTCACTTACAGGCAGGACACTTGGCAGAGATCGGCGTATCTGGGCTCTCTGCTCTCTGGTTTGGCCCTGCTTCTTTGATGTGCTCCGCCAGTTCCGTGCTGCTGTCACTGCCAGGTTATGAGGTCTTGCTGCAGCTGGAGATTTCAGGGTGGTCACGTCAGTGGGAATCGGGGTAATCAGCCTTTCTGTTCTCTGGTTTGGCCCTGGTTAGTCTTAAACTGGAGGGCTGATGTGCCCCGCCAGCTCAGTGCTGCTCCGCCGCCAGGTTAGAAAGTCCCGCTGTAACTGGAGACTGGGTTGCTAGTCCAGATGCTTTCTGGGAAGTCCTGGGGTCTCTTTACTGTGCTCTCCAAGCTTCGGAGGCCCAGCGCCTGGTGTGTCTAGCTTGTATGGCGTTTTTGTCTGGTTTTGGTGATTATATAGCGAATTCTCTGTCACTGTGGGATTGGGCGGGCCGTACCAACAGTGATGGCGCTCCTGCGGAGCTAGTATGGCGTCTAGCAGACTCGGGCCCTGGGAGGATGGTGCAGCCGCCGCGAGTGAATCTGGGACTCCGAGACACAGTACTGCTGGCCTTTGCCGATAAAGGGCTTGGGGCTCCGCCTCAGTGGCTGCAGGCCCCAGGCAGTTAGGTCTGCGCTGAGAAAGGCGAGTCGGCTGTGCCTGTGCCGAGGAGGAGGGAGGTCTGGGGGAGGGGAGTGCCGAGAGATCAAAGGATCGTTTCTCACCTTCCCCAATCAAGTCCGTGGGTGACCCGAGATCAAGGTTTTCACCTCCTGCGATGTTCCCTGTTGTTTAGAAAGTCTCTCCGTTGTTTCCCTGGCTTCAGAAGTTCTTCCACACATCAGCTCAGAACTTTATCTCCTCCACAGCTCGGAAACTGTGTGTGCTAGTCGCCATCTTGGCCTTCTAGGCTAAGAAATATAAGGTCAAGATGCCATCAGATTTTCTGTGAGTCAAGAGTTGAATATTTGCCTAATAACCACACCTAATGTACTCTCTAGATCAGTGGTTCTCAATCTTCCCAATCCTGCAATCCTATAATACAGCGCCTTATATTGTGGTGGCTCCAAACCATAGAATTATTTTTGTTGCTACTTAATGACTGTAATTTTGCTACTTCTATGGATCATAATGTAGGTATATCATTTACAAGATGGTCTTCACAACCTTCATGAAAGGGTCCTTCCACCACCAAAGGAATCATGTTCCACAGCTCTAAATAAATGCACAAACAATGGCACTCTGGATTTTCTAAGGATATCAACGCTAAATACCATCACATTAAAGATTAGGTTTCAGAAAAGTAATTTGAGGTGTACAAGCTTTTAGAGTTCTCTGGCACCAACAACTGAAGATGTCAACTACTCAAAGAATATCTGTATGTATTGGCCTTGAATATGAAATCTCATCTATTTATTTCTAAATAGTGATTGGTCCATTCTTGTGGGAAGCAGAACTGATTATGTTACAAGGCTCATCAAGCTGAACAAGTAGTTAGAGCAGTGGCCAACAGGTCTGTGTGGGTTTCTCAGTGGTCTATCTTCTGATGTTTGTTCTTGTTTCTAGGTTTCTGCAGACCCTGAGTCCACACTTGCATGAGTATATCATATCTGTGAAGATGCTTGGCTGTGACACATATCTTGGAATCAGATGAGAAAGATAAGAGGTTCAGGCATCTCTACCAGAAGAGATTTCTGTCCCTGGCTCCCTGAGTGCTTCTTTGACCCCAAAATTCCATCATGCCTCACACACTGTTTTACTTTGCTGTAGTTTGGTTTGGGAACACTAGCTCTTTCATATCATATAAAAAGAAGCATTTGTGACTAGCTGTATTCCTGACTTTTATACATTCCCTGTGAAAACTCCTGACCCCTTGAGCAACCACTACTCTTTGACCTTCTACTTGATTAATTTTTATTCTCACCATACTACTGTTCTTAAGGTTTTCAAGCCCCACTAATACAGCATTGCTTGTATTTTGTGTTCTTTATAAATATGCCAAATTATGCTCAGTCTGCCTTTGTATTCTACCAAATCTGTGTGATGCAGGCTAGCTCTCTGACCCAAAGACTGTAGCTTGTATTTTCACTGAGTTGAACTCTTAATATCCCACTGGAATTTTCAATATAGAAATGTGGTTCATACATAATTTCAAAACATAGCACCTAGAGGTTTCCATGTCAGTCACTGAATTTGAAAACAACTGAGTGTCTCTACCCATTATATTTATAGACTATGTATTATGATTAGCAAATCCATTCATCTGTTTCTGTCTCAAAGTGGTAGGTGGCATAATCTTTTATGTGAAGCAGGTCTGGGTATGTCTATTAGCCCATTTCAAAGGGGCCAAATTGTGCCCAAACTGCCTGTGTTCCACCAAAACATTTGCTCCCTGTCATTAAGACACAGGGTTTTTGTATGAGGGATCCTGAGACTCTCAAACATCCTGGCCTCTGATCATCTTGTCCCAGAGGACAAGTTTTCTTGGGTTTGCAGAATCTTTTTATGCACTGCATTGAAACCAACCACAGGACAACAATGACCATTGGGCCAAGTCCATCCTGGACACTATGGGTGCCTAGAAGGTTAACCTCCAGAAGGGCTGATCTCAGACCCCTACACTGGGGCCATAACTCATTTGAACTCCTCATGTCGGTGAAACTCTGTGTGGTTTCCATTTGTGCCAGCAGCAGGGACACTTCATCAAAGGGGTTCACAGGATACCTTTTTCCCATCTTTGGGAAGTTTTATAATTATTTGTGTGCAAGCAAACTCATCCATTTGCCTGCATAGCTTATTGAACTTGAGAAAATGTAAGACATGCAACCAGCCACACTTTAAGCAGAGAGTGCTTTCTTTACTCAAGAAAGTTCCTTAACTGTTAATCCTGCTCCCTGGCATCCACCTGACAGCTTTCTGGTGCTGTGGTTTGGAAGCTGCATGCAATTTGGAAATATTAGAGCCCCATCTCTCAGTTAGCACAGAAGTCATCCATGACTGCCACTAAGACAGTGTGTTTGAGATTCAAGTGGGGCTTTCCCTTGACTGTAGGTTTCACTGCATAGACAAAGAGAATACACTTTGTGCACTCAATACTCGATACATCAGAATCGCCATTTGGGACACATGGATGAACATGTCTGTGACTTTCGATGATGTCAGAATTGATTGACTAACAATAAAATCCACAAGATATGGTGGCAGCAATTTATCACGTGGTCTTTCTTCTCATTAGGAAACAGGGTCTTTTATGGCACTCTTACTGCTTAGATCATATTATGTCAAAATGCATCTACATTTCTGTCTGTCTGTGTCACTATATATATTTGTCTTTTTAAAATTTATTCTTCTCTTGTATATTAAACCCTGATGACAGTTTTACTATATACATTTATAGTGAAATGGCTAATGAAAGGATTAATGAAGCCTTAGTAAAGTAATCAAGTGTAGCCACACTTCCAACTACTTTATTAGGTTCTTTTTACTACTTCCCTTCTCCACCCTTCCAACCCCCCAACACTAAGTAGGAGAGAAAGAAGGTTATAGGGGAAAGGGAGTATAGATCTCATTAGACTACTTCTGGCTGATTAAGGGCATCAACTTCTTTGGGGGCAAGTTTGACCTTTGTTATCAGGTTATCTTTAAGCAGCAACCAGCAATCCAGCAAACAGCAACAGCAGCAGCCTCGGTGCCTCTTGGGGCTCTGGCATTTATATACTCCCTGAAGAGTCCCCAGAATTCCAAATGTGACACAAATACAGAACTTATCTAGATGCAGCTGGTGAAATCACACAGCTTCCAGAGCATGAGACAAATCATAGCTACTATGGACAATCTGGAATAGCCTTATACCCCGCACCTGGGATTAAAGCAAGAACATATTCACATGACATTTCTGTGTTTTTAAGGAAACCAAAACTCCCACTGCAATCAAAAAAATTTCGAAGAAGCTTCACTGTGCGGCAGAAGGAGGTTGATAGGGATGTCAACATGTAGGAATGAGATAAAAAACCAGCTAAAGGTCTGTAAGAGAGTGGACTGTAGAGTGAAGGGTTGGGCTGGGCCCCTGGTGGATGCTGTAGGATGGATGGATGAGACCAGCTCCATTGGTCTCCACAGGCAGACCAATGAGTATATGGACAGTTTAAGTAAGCCACGTCCTTTGTTGGGAATAAGTCAAACTGGAGCTACTAGGATTTCAGTGAGCTCTCCGTGTGTTGGTGTCTTGATAACTCTTGATCATCTGATAACGTACATAGCGGTCAGACACCAGAGGTAGGCAGAGGCCATGGTAACTGCAATGTTAAGTGCCTTCTTCATTGTGGAGTGTAGGCACGATTTACACCCCCTTTCTTCAGTCTGATGTGTCTGGTAATTTCTTGGGCCTGGCTTTGCTGACACTGTTGCAATAGGCCCATGTGCTCCTACAGTCTTGATTTACTTTGGCAAGCATTTATGTTAGCACCGTTACTACCTTTAGGAGTAAGTAGTTTACCAGTCTGTGCTTTGTGCTTTCTGGACAGAGGGTGCTGGTTAGCAAGGTGAAGGTCATCCTCCCTCCATCCTTAAAACCCAGGAAAGTGATTCTTGTATAACAAAGTCTCTCTGTGGAGATCACAGTTTGGAAAAGCACTGTTCTCTACCGTGTGGAGGAACTGACCTAGGGCAGAGTGTAGCTTGATCCCAACAGTGCAAGCTACTCAAAATCAAACTGTTAATGAACTTTTATATCATGGGTCTCTGTACTATCATCCTTTCATTTCCTTGGGCTGAAAACCTGAGAGTAGATTTGCTGAGCCACAGGACAAATGTGTGTTTGACTTTTGAAGAAAATGGCAACCTCCTTCAAAATGACAACACTATCTTGTGTCTGGTCTGTGGGGCAAGTGGACCATGCCACCAGGGAAAGCGTCATGGAGCTAGAGCGAGGTTGAGATGTATCCAAACCTGGAAAATCTCAGTCTTGAGACCAGCAGGAGTAAGGACTACTCTCTTCCTGTTCTGTGCCTGCAGGCCTGGGCACAGGTAGTCTTGACCCCCCCACCACCTCTGCAATTCCCGAGGTCCTCATACAGCCTAGCACCTGGAATTCCTTTCCGTGCATATAAAGGACTTCCACCATGTGAACCCCAATGATATGTGCCCACCCTGAGAGTCCCTCTTTCACTCTCCAAAGTTCATATAGCTCTGTTCACCCTGAATAAAGTGCACAAGCAGTTCCACCGAGTGTCATCAGAGAGTTGCTGTGTCACTGGGAGAGCTCTAAGCTAAAAGGCTGTAACAGTTGAAGAGCTGTTTTGGAGAAGGCTTTCTTTCTTTGGGCATTCACTGACAGACTGAGACCCCCCCACACACACTAGGCTTTTGTTCCTTTGTCTGGTGTGTGCACACTCTGGTACCTGGATACCCCAAAGGGAAGAACTGGATCCTGAGCTGCTTTTGCCAAAACGAGCTATAACAAATAAAAACCGTCAGTTTTTATTTGCTCCTGCACCGCACTGTTCTCATCTGGAACTCTCCGCTTCAGGCTCTACTCTATCCTTCCCAGCCAGGTGTGGAGCTGTGCCTGGACACTCTGAGGGAGGTAGAGGAGCATGGAACCACGCTCTTTCAGCCAGGCATGAGCATGCCAGGGTCTGTGTGTCTTTGCCAGCAGTGGGTGTGAGGTAGTGGTGTCTTCTTGAAGATGATTCTGTGAATTTAATCTCTCCTACTGTATTGGTTTGGATTCACTGGAGAAACAGAACTTATAGAAGGAATCCAATCTCTACCTCTAATATCTATCATTTATTTATTTATTTATTTATCAATATTCTATTTATGTCTATCTATTTCTATATCTATATAAGGACTTATTAGAGTGGCTTACACACTGTGGTCCAATGTTCTTTTGATGGGGGAGGTGCTGAGAGAAAGAGAGAACATCTTCCCAGACCCAGCCTGGGACCACAAAGCACTTTGGAGGGGACACACTGAAGGGGTAGCACTTCTTGCTGATTGGTGGAGGTGGGCTCCATTCCACCTCCGTTCCATTCCAGTGGAAACACTCAGAAGCGCTAAGGAGGAACCCCTGCTGTGCCAGGCTGCAGATGCCTGTTAGGTTATTAGCAGCCGGACGTAAAGAACCACGGGCAGTTCTCAGATGGCACTAAAGTCTGTCTGAGGTTGAGCTTCACAAAGCTTTCTCTAAAAAGTCTGGCTGGGCTAGGGGGAGTGCTCAATCCTGTACATCTTGATGTATCCCTTTAGGGTTTTCTGTGATTCTGAAACTTCTACTTACATGCCTCAGTCTTCAGCTTTATCACAGGCTTGAGAGCCTGGATTGTCCTCAGTGTTCAAACCATCAGGGCCCCATTACATGTTTGTGAAGTGGATATAACTGACCGTGGACTTGTTTTCAGCAAGAGCTTGCCACCAATATAGCTACCGGATAAAGGCGGGATGGCTAGGGGGTGGGTACTTAAGAAGTACCACACAAAAACAAACAGAGAAACATTTAAATTAAATGAGATCATAAAATAGTGGGCTCATCATACACCTACAGAACATTTCATCCAAATACTTCAGAATATACATTTTCCTCAGCAGCACCTGGGATTTTCTATAGAGTAGTTATTATAATGTTAGGAGCCAACGCAAAATTTAACACATACAGAAAACCGAAATAATTATGTTTATTTGATCGCAGTGGAATAAAACTTCAAAAAAGTAAAAGAAACAACAGGATATGCACGATCTCATACGATTTAACAACATGCTGTTGAGTGATAAGTGTCATTCAAGAAATGAAGAAGAAAATTAATAATGTGAAAATGACCATCTTACCAAAAGCGATATACAGATTCAATGCAATTCCAATGCAAAATTCCGAGCTTAAGCCAGAATGTCCTCACAAAACTTTTGTTGAGTAGGTGAAGGGCTGTGAACCTGGTCTCTGTAGGAGCTGGCCATGAGAGTAAGGCAGTGTGGAGATGGAATGGAAGTGGGGAGAGGTTCTTCAGAGATGCCAGGTTTGCGGTGTATTTCAACGGAACAGCTATGTTATGACAGATGTGTGGATGTAAAATCATGACTAAGGAGTGAGGGACCCTGAATGTAGTCTCAGGAAACTGTAAGTCCTGAAAGCAGGGAGTGGTTTTCAGGGTGCTGGGCAGGCTCATGTCACTCTGTCTTATCCAAGTCACATTTCTCAGAGTTGCAACCCATCCTCCTTCTGTGGCACCCTCAACATCCATATACTCAGAGAATCCCTCCTGATATTTCCAGACACGGCTTTCTGCAGCCTCCTGTCCCCCCCACCCCCAAACCCTGCTCTGGGCTTGTTACTGAAAGGACTGTGAACTCCAGGTTTAAAGAGTATCCTAGAAGGACCCCAGGAACCCTGCTGTGCCTTCCACAGAGGCTAAAGGTAAAGCATGAATGATGGAGGGGGCTTGGCCCTATCTGCTGCCTTCAGGCTCTTGTAACCTCTGCCTAGTCAGTTCAAGTTCAATAACCTTGTCCTGACCCACCTACTCCACGTGGGATCCAAATTCCTGCCTGAGCAAGGTCCCAATATTCTCTTTCCTGTCAATGACACAGGAAACAGACTCAGGCCTGGGGAGGATCCATCACACCGCTGGACTAACCCCCCCTAACTGATTAAATAATGTGGTCCATGGACTCCAATCTCTCCTTCTCCTCATGCTGGGAGAGATTCTTAAGGGAGACGTAGGGAACCTTAGTCAAAACTTGTAACTTCTGCAGAGTGGGAGGCTGAGACTTCAGAGAGGCAGTGACTCAGAGATGTCAGAAGAACTTGCTGGAGATGTGTGTCTCTAAATTACCTTACCAGGGCCTGTGAAATGACTCAGCAGGTAACGGTGTCTGTCTGCAAGCTGGTGGCCATAGTTCAACTCACACTGTGGAAGGAGATAACTGACTCCAAATGCCCCTGCCAAAGTCCACAGAACAGCTATGTACCAAGCAAAGGATCAATGATAGCAGAGGAGGTCACCTATCCTGAGGAGCCAGCCCAGAATGAAGAGATCTGAGTTGTGCTGGAGCTGCAGGTAAAGGGATAAAAGAGCAAATGGTGTTTTCCCTGAGAGCTTTTGTAGCTGTAGCTGCTACTGGACGTTTGGATAACAACAACAACAACAACAACAACAATATAATACATTTGTGCTGCCAAATATCTCTGAGTGTGTCAGCCTCTAGGATAGAACAGTAGCCTGGCATCCTTCAACAGGGCCTTGTACAAAGTTCTTAGGGTATACAGAAGTTTTTGGTACCCCACATGCCTCAGCTGACCTTAGTGGTCCCTAGGTTCCCTTCAACATGCACCTAACATGGGGCAAGAATAGGTTGGACTCTAGAGCAAATGGCTGGTGTGCTCTGAGCCTATCATCAGCTTTCAGGCCCTTATCAGAAGCCAATCCAGCATGGCTTCATGCCCGGGCTGTGTGCCCAGCACTTGATGGTCCCCGCCCCACAGCTCCTCCCCAGTCTCTCTAATCTGACAGTGTCAACTCTGCTGACCTCTTCCTGAGCCTCCCCAATCAGATTCACTGAACTCGCCTCACCCATGACCCTTGCTGTGGATCACCAGACTCTGGGAGGTCAGCATGGTTCTCCAGGCAGGAAGATCTGCCTGACTCACTCCTGGCTACTGTTTGGAACATGCTTTGTTTGGATTCCTGGCCTTAGAATCTGTGACAACGGTAACAGGGATGGAGTTGCATCCTACCCTTCCCTGTGTCACCCGGCCTGCATTGTCCATGGGAATATCAAAGCGGCAGAGCCCTGTAGACAATGCCCAGGTGTACTTAGAAGGGATGGGTTAGCTGAGTGTTTTGACACACCTATAGATCAGAACCTGAGAGCCTGAGCAAGCAGGCCAGTCTGGACTACACACAATATTCTGTTTCAAAAACAAAATGAAAACCAAAAAGCACCTAATTTGATTTCCACCAATGGCTCCTGTTCTGGAGTATGGCTTTTTCAGCTTACAGCCAGAAGGACACTTCACCTGATTACACAGGATTTCATAGAGATCTCTTTGTTTTGAAGATAAAGCATTGTGGTTATAAGCCAGGCTCTGAGCAGGGCCATTTCGGTAGGTGTTGTCTGTTGCGATTACTGTCAGACATCAGCGGCTGGTGCCTTCAGTGAGCTGTGTGGTAAGCCATTGTTTGTAGACATCAACTCACAGGGGACAGGGCAGGCATTTGGACTCAGAAAGAGGTTGGAAGATGCTCTTTTGTTGCTGTGTGTGCTGCTGCTGCCCTGACCTCATCCACAAAAGTGGCACCAAAGATGCTGATTCATGTGGGTCAGATGGTGGGGGTGAGGGGGGTTGGGACAGCAAAGGAAGGTTCGCTCGGCCAATTTGAGGCTTTTAACTTTTCTTGTGGCAACTCATTAGGTTTGCCAACTTCCGCAGTGTCAGAATGTGGTGCTGTGTGTGTGGGGGGTGTGTGTGCCAGGGAGGTGGGAGCTGGTGGAGATGACAAACACAGCAGGAGGAGGAGGCCACACTGGACACCTACCTCCCAGCACTCTCAGGCTCAGAGGACCAGGACTGCTTAAGGACAGCACAGCATGCAAAGCAGGCCCTTGTCCAAGGTAAAGAAGCATTAATAAAGCCACGGTGTCCAACCACTTACCGTTCATCTTTACCCTGTATCAAGACTTAGAGCACACAGGATTTTTAGGTTGGCAAGTGGCTGTCTGTCATTTCCCCATTTTCTGATCCCTACCACATCAGGGTAGGTGTTTTGTGTGCAGGTCACAGCTGTGCTTGTCTCAGCAGCTTTCATGTCAGTCCTGCACAGACGATGTATGTGTGTGCCTGCGTGTATGTATTTGTTTCTGTGTATGGGTCTGTGTGTATATGTGTATCTGTATGTGTGTCTATCTCTCTGTCTCAGTCTCTCTCTGTCTGTGTGAATGTGAGTATGTGTGTGTGTTGGAGTCTTCTAAAGTTTCTTCCCACCACCCAGGGCCTGGAGATACTATGAGGCTCATGTTCAGGACATCAGTGAATGGGGTTGACTGCGAGGTATGTACTGCAAATGGAATGGGAGCAGTAGAAGTCCAGAAATGTCCAGGGGAAGAGCATCCTATTTCTGTCTCCATGGGGACCTGTATATGTGCATGGTGAGACTGCTAAGTGAGCAAAGGGTACCAGGGTCAGAGTTGCCCCAGTTCTGCAGAGTCAGGGGCTGAGCTTGTGGGATGGAAGACACCAGGAAGGAGGAAGAGCTGGTGGAGATGACAGATGAAAGTGTGGGCATTGTGTGCTTTCTAAAGCCCCACCAAAGAGCACAGGGTAGGTCCTGTGGCACACAGAATATCAGAGATGTCTCAGGTTAGTACATACTGATTAGCCAGCAGGGACAGAAGAACAGGAGGGACCTGTCCCTCTTCTGAGTGCCTATAAATCTTACTGACCTTGCAAAATGACATTCATTTAATGCCAAGTGGCTCTGAACTTGTCATCTTGTTGACTAGAGAAGAGCTAGGTCAATTTTCATGATGGTCAATAGACATGGTTTCTGGCTATAGATAATCCAGAAGCTCCCATTTCCACATCCCAAATCTGAACTGAAAGGACCCAGGTTACCTGCCTCGTGTGCCACGTTGACAATGAGGTAGAAATTTCCAAGCATGGCAGCAGCTGATGGCATCTCTCCACTTATAGGCCAGGACTCAGCCAACCCCATCAGGAACACACACACAGGCCAGGTAAGAGGAAGCCTTGTCCATGTGAGAGACACTGAAGTTGGTGTCCACACCTTCCTAGGAATTCCCTTTGCCAAGCCACCCATAGGACCACTGCGCTTTGCACCTCCTGAGGCCCCTGAACCATGGAGTGGTGTGAGAGATGGGACCTCCCATCCTGCCATGTAAGTTCTGGGGCCCAGGGGACTTCAGGCCCAAGTTCTGGGCCATCCTGAAGTGTTTCTCCATCTCAGCTCTACAGTGGTTTTCTGCCTGTGCTAAGGGGCATCTCCCATCCATGTTTCTGATGGAAGTGCTAAGGTTTAGAGTAGAACAACTGTGCTAGGCTCCTGGGTCAGAGCTTGGCACCTATAAAGTGAAAAATCTCTGCAGAGAGGAACACAGATTGAGCCCATTCTTCATAGTCACTATGACTCTCCATTGTCCATGTGCCACTGAGTAAGAAGAAAGTACACATGCTTTCAGCTGAAGGGTATGTGGAAGAAGGAGGGTCTGGAAGTGAAATGAAGAATGCCTCACTGCCCTATGGGATGGTATTGACCATTCATTCCTATAGGTGTGTTGTGGCCACAGTACCACAATACCCAAGCATCTTAGTTTCTTTTCTGTTGCTGTGATTAAGTACCCTAACAAAAGCAACTTAGTGAAGAGAGATTTTACTTTGAGTCACAACTCCAGGTTATAGATGGGAAAACACAGAGAGGATGCTGATCACATCACATCCAGAATCAGGAACAGAGCTTAAAGGACAGATGGCCACGAATTCTTCACTTAGTCTATCCATTGTTACACAATTCCGCAATCCCCTTTTAGGGAACCTTGCCTCCTATCACAGGCACACATTCCTATCTCAATAAATGTTACCAAGATAATTGGCCACAGGCATGCCTATCGGCCAACAGGATCCAGACAAATCCCTCATTAAGATTCTGACCCCAGGTGATTCCACAGTGTGTTAAGTCAACAATCAAAATTAACCACTGCCAGGATTCAACTACTACAGGCAGAAGGGATGAATGTTAGTGCAGAAAGCCAATCATTTTCATATGGGCTGCCAGAAGACACCACATAACTAGCCCTCCCTCACCGGAATATTACTATCCATCCAGGCACCTCCCTGAAAATCTGGCTACATTTCCATTTCCAGAGTCGGTGGCCTATACCTTGGTTGGAAGGGACTTTAGAGAGTGATCATATGTTAGCAGGTCATCATGGACAGCAGTAACTGAAGGTGGTTAAGAGAAAACTCAGACTAAGATTTAGGATTTGACCACCACCATTCTTGGACTGTCTTCTGTTTTCACCAGGTGTCTGCAGACTGCTATAATGAATTCAGACGGTGCCAAGTAGCCAAAGCTGACCATGCTTCCCATACTATGTCTGAGGACTGCCTGTATCTCAACATCTATGTACCATCTCATGCCCATGAGGGCGCTAACCTGCCTGTGAGTGCCAGGCCATGGTCAGCTGGGAAAGAGGTCATTCCTTTTTCTAGAAAATGGGAAGGGACAAAATAATTCTGAGCTCCACTGCAGTTTAGATCCTGACTAGTAGTCTTAACTCATTGGGTTCAAGAGGGTCATGTCAGCCATGGTGAGCTGCCTAAACCTGTGTGTGTGACTCAGAGACCGAGGAGGCTCTAGGTCTTTGATTAAACCAGGAGTTTCTCTATCAGTTTGAATTTGGCAGACCCACTCAGGACGGTTCTCCAGGGCTGCGTATTGACATCACCCAAATTTGTAGCTGCATGTTATCTGTTGTGCCAGTGGGATCTGATGGCCATTCTGATGAGGAAAGACACTCCTTTTTCCCTCCACTTTAATGGGTTTGAGAGAGATAATGACATTACTTTAGATGTAGAGCTATTAACCATGCTGAGATTTCCTGTTAGGGAAGTGGGAATGGAAATATGTTCATAGGCCTAGGGTACCCCATCTGTGGACCACACCCTAAGATCTTGAGGTGAAGGGTGTGTAGGTTGACCTGTACAGAGCAAAGCAGTTGATAGTCCAGTTGTGTTTGAGCTGTGTGTGGGCCTCCTGGCATCCTAGTTGCTGTTTACAGGTGATGGTACGGCTCTGTGGTGGTGGACTGGTAGTGGGAATGGCTTCCCTGCTTGATGGATCCACACTGGCAGCTACTGAGGGAATAGTAATGGGTCACTATCCAGGATCACTTGGGCATACTTGGCTTTTGCAGGTAAGCCTGGGACTGGGCTGGGTGATGGGGACTGAGAAGAACATGGGCAGCCCTGCAATCCTTCTCTCTGCTACCACAGCCAGAGGAAGTGGGGATACCTGGATCAAGTGGCTGCCTTACACTGGGTCCAGCAGAATATCACCAATTTTGGAGACAACGTTAACAGGGTCACTATTTTTGGCAGGTCAGCAGGAGGAACAAGCGTGTCTTCACATGTTGTTCCCCCATGTCCAAAGGACTCTTCCATGGCACTATCATGGAGAGTAGAGTGGCCCTGCTGCCTGACCACATCTTAAATGGTCAACACAGTGATTGCCCTCAACACCACCAGCCCCTTTGCTACCTCAGTCCTTGCTTCTGGCACTCTGCTATTCTGTGAAGTGGTAAAAGCAAGGATGGTGGAAAATAACTTCTTTTCAGTAATTTCTGAGAGCCATAAAATTTAGAATCCATCTCTCTCTCTCTGCTTTATGTATGCTGAGTATGTTATATGACAGCAGTGGCTTCTGTCACTGGCAAAACCACACATGCATGGCTTTCTAGGTTGTTTCTCATTGCTGGGATAAGGACCATTGTCAAAAGCTACTTGGGGAGGAAAAGTTTTATTTCATCTCACAGTTTATAGTCCGTCTTGATGGGAAGTCAGAGTACCTATTCTGGCTGCTACCTCGAGGCCAGAACTGAATCAGAGGACAAGGACAAATACTGTTTACTGGCTCATTCCATATGGCTTCTTCAGTTTGCTTCCTTATACAGCCCAGGATACCTGCCCATGGGTGGCACAGATCACAGTGGAATGGGCTCTCCTGCATCAGTCATTTATCAGAAAATGCTCAGACTTGCCTATGGGCCAATCTGCGAGAGGCATACTCTCAGCTGAAGTTCCTCTTTCTAGATGGCCCCAGCTTTTGTCAAGTTGATAAAACAAAATCTACCAGGACACATGAGTTGAGGAAAAGGGTCAGCTGGTAAAAATACTTGCTGTGCAAGAGTGAGGTCCCCAGTTCAAATTCCTCAAGCCCACGTAAAACTGGAGGTGGTGATCTGTGGCGGTAAGCCCAGTGTTGCTATGGAGATATGGGACACAAAGGCGGAATTATCCCTGGAATGTCACAGGCCGGCTAAGCTGATGCAGAAAGACTCAAAGAAGGGGTAAGGGGACAAGTGACACCTGACATGGTTCTCTGACATTCGCAGGCAAAATAGGACACACCATACCCATTGTCACAGGCGAATGCCATGCACACAAGCACAAACAAAACAGACACGCAGGTTTCCAGCTGTCACCCCTGAGCAACAGAAAATGTGAACAATTCCACTAACGCCTTTCATACACAACAAACAGTAAGATGTGGTATCTAGGGGCAATGACATCAATTTGGAGTCAGAGGAATTCCGCTCTTTGCTGGGAGGAGGAGCTAACCACTGCCTGTTCCATTTACAGACAGTAGCCAACCTCTCTGGATGTGTGGCTCTGGACTCAGAAACCCTGATACGCTGCCTACGAGACAAGAGTAAAGAAGAGATTCTGGCTATTAACCAGGTTGGGAGAATTGTGTTGTCTTGGAGGACCAAGTTAACAGGATGTGGGACTGCCAGTAATTCCGACTCAAATAAATTAACTCATCTCCATGGTTTGGTGTCCTTTCACTACAGTGTGCAAAAAGAACAAGAGAGGCTAATTTTGATGTCCAGTTTCTTCTGGAGTGGGCATAACATCCTGAGATGAGATTTAAAAAAAAATGGAGATCTCTGTGGACATTCAGTGGGCATCAGAACATTTATGTGACTGATCTTCAGCACTGACCATTAATGCTCCACAGGTCTTCAAGATGACCCCTGGCATGGTGGATGGGAAATTCCTACCTAGGTACCCTCAGGAACTGTTGGCCTCTGTGGATTTTTATCCCATCCCCAGCATCGTAGGTCTCAACCCTGATGGGTGTGGCTGAGGAGTCCCCATGGTGAGACCTCGTTCTGAGCCCCTGGGAGCATACACTCAAATGGTGGGTGGTGGGAACCTGGAGATATTTTCATCTATGTCCCACCCATCCTATCCTTAAGACTATCCTCTGCCTCCCAGTTCATGGGCCTTGATCATATCATAAAGAACATAATCAGAGAGACCCTGCTGATGTTCTGAAGAGCACAACAGTACAGGTGGTGGCCTAGAGCTTAGCTCCTGTTCTGATAGAGAAGGTTCCCCTACATTCTTCTGAGATGCCATGCCCACAAATAAAGGCTTTATATTGTGCTTTTGTGTGTGCTCACCCCAAAGCTCTCACCTTTCTCCCTATATTCTGTCTCTTCCCTGGCCACATTCCTTACTCAGAGGCTGTTGCCTACATCCAAGAACATCTGTACCATCACTCTTCCCGATTCCTCCTGCTGTAGGAGCTGCCTCCTGAGTGTAGCGACCTGCTCATGGAGGAGTACATGGGAGTCATTGAGGACCCCAAGCACAGTTCAGAGAGATGATGGGGGACTTCATGTTTGTGATCCCTGCACTCCAAGGATCACATTTTCACCATGAGCAAATCTTTAGCAAGAGCAAGGGTGAGGGGAGCTCAGATCTGTGGGTGGGCTCATTAGTATTCAGGCCTGATCCATGTCTCTGTCAGCTCTCTGATTCCAGGCACCTGAAGACATTTATCTCAGCACATCCTAATGTCTAGTGTAAAAGAATGACATTTTATCCAGGTCCACAGGCAAAAACCTGTTAGCTCCACTAGGTGTCTTGTCAACACTACTCAGCTGGGAAAAACAGGGTCACTGTTTACAAAGACTTACTCATATCCAACGCTCCAGCCGGGCGCTCACCACTCAGCCGTGATGCCAGCTAACGTTAGGGCAAGGTTTCTTGTCATCAGAGGGTAGGCAGAGAAGCTCCCTGGGAGAAATCATTATGTTGTTATGTATTCTCACTCCCAGGCCCCCAGGCACCTGTCTACCTCTGTGAGTTCCAGCATCAACCCAGCTTCATCAAGTATGTCAGGCCAGCCCATGTGAAGGCTGACCATGGTGACAAAATTCTCTTTGTCTTTGTCTCCAACCTTTGGGGTATGAATTGTAAGTCTTTCTTGTTTTCCTTGAGCTGAATGAAGCTCCAGATGAGTTCCTGAGGGATTACTGAGCTCTCAGTCCAGCCAGGGAAACTGAGGCAGGATTGAGTGTTCACCATTTCTGAAAGTGTTGCGCTCTTTCCACCCCTCTCAGAAATATACCAGGGTTAGAATATGAACATTTCCCAGCCTAGCTTGTTCTAAAAGCAATGAAAGCACACTGGGATAGGACTGAACCTGAGAGAACTGAAGCAGAGCTATGCATGGATCCTGGATTCTGAGTGGTGAAGGAAGAGGGTATAAATCAGGCCTAGCGTTCAGCATCAGGCTATGGGAGCAGGAGTTGGCACTGGCATGAGGTGGCTAGGACTTGGACCCTTGTCCTCCTTCTATCTGCAGTTGACTTCACTGAGGAGGAGGAGCTGCTGAGGAAGAGGATGATGAAGTACTAGGCCAACTTTGCACAACATGGGTGAGAACATGCCCCTCTCTCAATCTACTTATGGTTGGCTCTCCATCTCTCATTAGCATGGATGTATCCTTGATTAAAACTTCATCCAGGGCAAACTTAGGCAGATACCTTCTAGCTTTCAGTCACTGCTCATCGCACAGAGACCAGGTGGGTGAGTCACAGTATTGTGGTACTGTTCTTTAGATTTTGCCTCTGAGAGCCACAAAACTAACCAGATCCCCTTGCTTCATATGGCATAGACACCGGTGGGTGACACTGGCATTCTGTGTCAATACAGCAGTCCATCTGTCCCCTCAGGTCCTTGGCCTGCCCATCCACTGCCCTTACCAAATGAAGGGATCAGGCTTTGGACAGGAGTGACCTCATTCTCCTTTGCTGGGTGGCATGTCCACAGGAACCCCAACAGTGAGGCTACCCTATTGGCCTGTGATGGACCATGGTGAGCAGTACCTACAGATGGACATCCAACCTATTGTGGGCCAAGACCTGAAGGCCAGAAGGCTGAAATTCTGGACCAAGATTGCCCCAGATGATCCAGGAGCTAAACAGAGCTCAGGACAAGCACACAGAACTGTAGTGTTCCATGTCAGAAAAGGCCTGTGGGGTTGAGGGCAGGTGGGGCCATTCAGAGGTTACAAAATCAATTTATTTAATTTTATTTGTTCCAGCAATCACATAAGCATTTCTAATCTTAGTATCTGCCCTTTCACACATGTATGACAAAACCTCTGTGTGTTGCTCTTTATCCTTTGGGGCAAACTTTCATTAGAGTCAATAAATGCTCTCATATCTGTGTGGTTGTGTAAGCCCCAAAGTACCCCCATCTTCTTTAAGCCTTCACTGAAGCTAGGCTCCTTCCATCCTTCTTTCTTCCTTCCTTCCTCCTTCCTTCCATCTATTATCTTCACCCCATATTCACTCTCCTCTTCTCCAAGTCTCA
The DNA here is from genome assembly GCF_907164565.1 of Psammomys obesus. Taxonomy (NCBI): domain Eukaryota; kingdom Metazoa; phylum Chordata; class Mammalia; order Rodentia; family Muridae; genus Psammomys; species Psammomys obesus. Next base: position 21,282,786 of record NW_026596034.1, read on the forward strand.
GACCCTTTTTAAATGAAGCAGAAGCTTGAGGGACTATTAACTAAAGGGGATTGGCTGCATCAAAATTCTCTTTATGTTTTCTCATATTCTTAATTGCCATTTTCCCTAAGCTCTTTTGCACTCAGAATGCTGTCCATAAAAGATCATAAACTACTTGGATTCATAAGCATCTGTGGCCTCAGCTATTTGGAGGCTGAGACAGGAGGATTACAGAAGCCAGGGAAGATAACAAGAGCACATCTCTGAAACAAACAAACAAACAAAAACTCCAATAACACCAGTAACTTACAAATAGTAACAAATGTTGTTGTGAATTAAAAATGATGTTAGGCTATAATATTTATTATTTTCCCTCTGATTATCCGGTGCTATTATTTAACCCGCTATCACAAATAATAAAGCATACACACCTGTTAGATTTTATAATTGCCTTAAAATGCCTTGGGCTGGGCAGATATTTTACCTAAGCTGTCTCAGTAACCTTACCATCCATCTCCCAACCCCCATCTAATGCCATCCTCTTTAACCATTTTTATCTGGGCTACCTTCCATCCATAATCCCAAGGTACTTGCTCGTATTCTTCATTGGGGCCTTTTCATGCCATTCATGGAGTCCTTCCTCCTGGCCCACATGGCTTCTTCTCCATGCTAACCCATTTTGGCATCCTCCTTTCTCCTCTCTTCCTGTCGGCCTGTTTCCCATGATTCTCTTGAACCCAAAGCCTTGGATCCAAGCCTACCCAATTTTGCCCTGCCCAGATACAGGCCATTTAATCAGCCAACCAGGTAGGTTTACACAAGGATAGGTGTATCCAGGCAGTAACCAGATCTTGAGGAGCAGTTATTAGCATCAAAACACAAGCTCAGACTAACAAACAAATGTACAGTTTTATAGACTGAGAAATTCACTCAGATTTGGTGTGTGGTGAGAAACAGTCCTCTGACCAGAGGTCTCAAGGATTATATCTTGTGCCCTATCCTGGTAGAATACACATTCTAAACAAAGGCATTACAAATTTACCGTTAAGTTTCTGCTGACTTGACCTGGGTGCAGGGAAGACTTTCCTGTCAGTGAGACTGACCATGTAGGTTATTTCCATTCTATATGTTGATTCTATATATTTACTGAAATTCTTGCCTCTGCTTATCAGTTTTGTATACACACACTAAACTGCCAAGAGGGAGTCAGAAGAAGTTTTAGGCTTCTAATAATTAACTCATTATTAATATCTTGAGTGTGGATGGTCTATATGGTTCTAGGGGCTGATCTTAGGGTTTGTGCATGTTAGGCAAGCGTTCCACTTGTGAACTAAACCTTCAGAATCTGTGGATTGTTCAAATGCAATTAATCTCCTTTAGGTGTCTGGCTTAGTAAGTCTGAGAAAACTCTCAAGGCATGCAACTGCCACCATGTCAGATTTAGAAGATTTCCCCTGCTTCCTGAAGGGCTTTCCTCAGGTCCTTTTGCTGTCGTTCACTACCTTTAACCCTGTTTCAAAGTAAACATGACATCACTTTATCTTGCTATATTGATTGGAACTTGTCTCAAATCCAAGATAAATAGAACATTTTGTGTTACTTCACGTAATGTTTTTCTTTCCTTTTATTGTGGAATGTCATCCAAGTGTTCACACAACACATTTTCTCCACTTAACCTGTGCACAACTATTGCCCTTATTTATTATCTCTTCTTTTTGGAGACGTGGTTTCTCTATAGCCCAGGAAGGTCCTGAACTCATGAGCTCACTGCCTTGGCTTCCTGAGGATTATAAGTATGGGCCACCCTCCCAGGTTTGGGTTTTAAAAAGCTGTATGTATATCCTCACACATGGTTTCATGTGATCACATGTATTCACATTTTGCATTTATAAGCTAGAGCAGAGTTTGTAAGTCATCAGATACATGTGTTAAACATTTGAAGTTGTATGGCTAGGGGTATAGCAGTAGCAGAGCTCCCCTGTTTGTACAAAGCCCTGGACACCATAAAAATAAAATAAAGTCAGATCAGATGAAATAGCCTTGCGGTGCCAGCTACTCAGAGAGCTGGAGCCAGAGACCATAAGTTAAGACCTGCCTGAGCTACAGAGCAAGATCCAAGTAAAACTGGAAAATTTAGTTGTGGTTTGTCCCCACTCGAATAGTACAAAAATGGCCAGTAGGTGGCGACAGAGCACACCTTTATTTATTTATTTATTTATTTAGTCTTTTACTTTTTTTTTTTTTTTTTAATTGAAGCTCTTTCAATGTCAAGATAAGATTTTGAAGCACAGAGACTGGGAACTTTCTTGATCCATACATGGCATGCCATTATACAACATAACAGGTCCTTCTATGATTCAGTTTATAAAAAAAAAATAGCTGCATCTTAATAATGCTAGCAAAAACAGGTAGATTTGACATTTATCTTTAAATCTGTCTCTGTTAGCCTGAGTAGACCATATGTAGGAGAGACATAAGCCCATGATTTTAACCAATTTTTTTTTTAATGCTGTAATCCTTTAAAATAGTTTTTTTTTTTTATGTTGTGGTAACATCAATCATAAAATAAACATCCAATTTGCAGACAATACTAGCATACCTTTATCTATCTATTTATTTATTTATTTATTTATTTATTTATTTATTTATTTATTTATTTATTTATTTTTAGTGTTTCGTGTAATCCTCTGACATTACTCTTTTTTTTTTGGGTAAATGCATGTGTTTTATTAGGGCTTCTTTTTTTTAAAATTGTAGCTATTTTTTAAAATTTTTTTATTAATTACACTTTATTCATTTTGTATCCATCCATAAGCCCCTCCCTCCTCCCCTGCCGATCCCACCCTCCCTCCCCTTTCTGCATGCATGCCACTCCCCAAGTCCACTGATAGGGGAGGTCCTCCTCTTCTTTCTGATCTTAGTCTATCAGTTCTCATCAAAAGTGGCTGCATTGTCCTCTACTGTGGCCTGGTAAGGCTGCTCCCCCCTCAGGGGGAGGTGATCAAAGAGCAGGCCAATCAGATTATGTCAGAGGCAGTCCCTCTTCCTATTACTATGTAACCCACTTGGACACTGAACTGCCATGGGCTACACCTGTGCAGGGGTTCCAGGTCATCTCCACGAATAGTCCTTGGTTGGAGTATGAGTCTCTGGGAAGTTCCCTGTGTTCAAATTTTCTTGTTCTGTTGCTCTCCTTGTGGAGTTCCCGTCCCCTCCAGCTCTTACTATTTCCCACTTCTTACATAAAATTCCATTCACTCTGCCCATCAGTTGGCCATCAGGCTCAGCATCTGCTTTGACAGTCTATACTGCAGAAGCTTTCAGTGGCCCTCTGTGGCAGGTTTCAAGGTTGTTTCCTGTTTTCTTCTGGCTTTCAGAGGCCCTCTGTAGCAGGTTCCGAGGTTGTTTCCTATTTTCTTTTTCTTCTGATGTCCATCCTCTTTGCCTTTCAGGATGGGGATTGAACATTTTAGTTAGGGTCCTCCTTTTGCTTAGTTTGTTTAGATGTACAGATTTTAGTGGGTTTATTCTATGTTGTATGTTTATATGAGTGAGTATATACCATGCGTGTCTTTTTGCTTCTGGGACAACTCACTCAGGATGATCCTTTCCAGGTCCCACCATTTACCTGCAAATTTCATGATTTCCTTATTTTTCATTGCTGAGTAATACTCCATTGTATAGATGTACCACAATTTCTACATCCATTCTTCAGTTGAGGGGCATCTGGGTTGTTTCCAGCTTCTGCTATTACAAATAAAGCTGCTACAAACATGGTTGAGCAAATGTCCTTTTTGTGTACTTGCGCCTCTTTTGGGTATATGCCTAGGAGTGGTATGGCTGGATTTTGAGGAAGCGCTATTCCTAGTTGTCTGAGAAAGTGCCAGATTGATTTCCAGAGTGGTGTACCAGTTTACATTCCCACCAGCAGTGGAGAAGGGTTCCCCTTTCTCCACAACCTCTCCAGCATGTGTTGTCCCTTGAGTTTTTCATCTTGGCCATTCTGATGGGTGTAAGGTGAAATCTCAGGGTTGTTTTGATTTGCATTTCCCTAATGGCTAATGAGGTTGAGCATTTCTTTAAGTGCTTCTCTGCCATTCGATATTCCTCTACAGAGAATTCTCTGTTTAGCTCTGTTCCCCATTTTTTAAGTGGATTACTTGGTTTGTTGCTTTTCAGCTTCTTTAGTTCTTTATATATTTTGGATATGAGTCTTCTGTCAGATAAAGGGTTGGTGATGATTCTTTCCCAATCTGTAGGCAGTCGCTTTGTTTTAATGACGGTGTCCTTTGCTTTACAGAAGCTTTTCAATTTCATGAGGTCCCATTTATTGATTGCTGCTCTTAGAGCCTGTGCTGTTGGTGTTCTGTTCAGGAAGTTTTCTCCTGTACCAATGAGTTCTAGGGTATTCCCCACTTTTTTTTTTTCTAGCCGATTTAATGTGTCTGGTTTTATGTTGAGGTCTTTGATCCACTTGGACTTCAGTTTTGTGCAGGGTGATAAGTATGGATCTATTTGCATTTTTCTACATGTAGACATCCAGTTGGACCAGCACCATTTGTTGAAGATGCTATCTTTTTTCCATTGTATGGTTTTGGCATCTTTGTCAAAAATCAGGTGTCCGTAAGTGTGTGGGTTTATTTCTGGGTCTTCTGTTCGATTCCATTGATCCACCATTCTGTTTCTATGCCAGTACTATGCAGTTTTTATAACTGTTGCTCTATAGTACAGCTTGAGATCAGGGATGGAGATACCTCCAGAAGATCTTTTATTGTAGAGGATTGTTTTAGCAATTCTCGGTTTCTTGTTATTCCATATGAAGTTGAGAATTTTTCTTTCCAGGTCTGTAAAGAATTGTGTTGGCAATTTGATGGGAATTGCATTAAATCTGTAGATTGCTTTTGGTAAGATGGCCATTTTTACTATGTTAATCCTGCCAAGCCATTAGCATGGGAGATCTTTCCATCTTCTCATATCTTCCTCTAATTCTTTCTTCAGAGACTTGAAATTTTTTCCATACAAGTCTTTGACTTGCTTGGTTAGGGTTACACCAAGGTACTTTATGTCATTTGTGGCTATTGTGAAGGGTGTTGTTTCTCTAATTTCTTTCTCAGCCCTTTTGTCTTTTGTATACAGGAGTGCTACTGATTTTTTTGAGTTAATTTTGTATCCAGCCACTTTCCTGAAGGTGTTTATCAGCTGTAGGAGTTCCCTGGTAGAGTTTTTGGGGTTACTCATGTATACTATCATATCATCTGCAAATAGTGATACTTTGACTTCTTCCTTTCGCATCTGTATCCCCTTGATCTCCTTCAACTGTCTTATTGCTCTAGCAAGGACTTCCAGCACTATGTTGAAGAGATATGGAGAGAGTGGGCAGCCTTGTCTTGTCCCTGATTTCAGTGGGATTGCTTTAAGTTTCTCTCCATTCAGTTTGATGTTGGCTATAGGCTTGCTGTATATCGCCTTTACTATGTTTAGGTCTGTGCCTTGTATCCCTGATCTCTCCAATACTTTAAACATGAATGGATGTTGGATTTTGTCAAATGCTTTTTCAGCATCTAGGGAGATTATCATGTGGTTTTTTTCTTTCAGTTTGTTAATATGGTGGATCACATTGATGGATTTCGGTATATTGAACCACCCCTACATACCTGGGATGAAGTCTACTTGGTCATAGTGGATAATATCTTTGATGTGTTCTTGGATTCGGTTTGCAAGTATTTTGTTGAGTATTTTTGCATCAATGTTCATAAGGGAGATTGGCCTGTAATTCTCTTTCTTTGTTGAGTCTTTGTGAGGTTTAGGTACCAAGGTGACTGTGGCTTCATAGAATGAGTTTGGTAGTGTTCCTTCTGTTTCTATTTTGTGGAATAGTTTGAAGAGAATTGGAGTTAGCTCTTCTTTGAAGGTCTGATAGAATTCTGCGCTGAAGCCATCTGGTCCTGTGCTGTTTTTGGATGGGAGACTTTTGATGACTGCTTCTATTTCTTTGGGGAATATAGGACTATTTAATTGATTTACCTGGTCCTGATTCAGCTTTGGTAAGCTAAATCGATCAAGAAAATTGTCCATTTCATTTAGATTTTCAAATTTTGTGGCATATAGACTTTTGAAGTAAGTCCTAATGATTGTTTGGATTTCCTCAGTGTCTGTAGTTATGTCCCCCTTTTCATTTCTGATTTTGTTGATTTGGGTGGTGTCTCTCTGCCTTTTAGTTAGTTTGGCTAAGGATTTGTCGAGCTTGTTGATTTTCTCAAAGAACCAGCTCTTGGTTTCATTGAGTCTTTGAATTGTTTTGTTTCTAATTGATTGATTTCAGCCCTGAGTTTGATTATTTCCAGCCGTCTACTCCTTTTTGGTGTGTCTGTTTCTTCTTTTTCTAGGGTTTTTAAGTGGGCCATTAAGTTGTTTGAATGAGCTGTCTCGAATGTCTTCTTGAAGGCACTTAGTGCTATGAACTTTCCTCTTAGCACTGCTTTCATTGGGTCCCACAGGTTTGGGTATGTTGTGTCTTCATTTTCATTGAGTTCTAGGAAGACTTTAATTTCTTTCTTTATTTCTTCCCTGACCCAGCTGTCATTTAGTAACAAGTTGTTCAGTTTCCATGTGTGTGTAGGCTTTTTGCTATTTCTGTTGTTGTTGAAGTCCAGCTTTATTCCATGGTGATCAGACAGGATACAAGGGATTATTTCAGTCTTCTTGTATCTGTTGAGGCTTGCTTTGTGACCAACTATATGGTCTATTTTGGAGAAGGGTTCCATGAGGTGCTGAGAAGAAGGTAAATTCTTTTTTGTTTGGGTGTAAGGTTCTGTAAATGTCTGTTAGGTCCATTTGATTCATGACCTCTGTCAGAGATATTGTTTCTTTGTTTAATTTCTGTTTTGTTGACCTGTCCTTTGTTGAGAGTGGGGTGTTGAAGTCTCCCACTATTAATGTGTGGGGATCTATATGTGGTTTAAATTTTATCAATGTTTCTTTTACAAATGTGGGTGCTCTTGTATTTGGGGCATAGATGTTCAGGATTGTGATGTCTTCCTGGTGGAATTTTCCCTTGATAAGTATGAAGTGTCCTTCCCCATCTCTTTTTATTAATTTTGGTTGAAAGTCTATTTTATCAGATATTAGAATGGCTACTCCTGCTTGTTTCTTGGGTCCATTTGCTTGCAAAGTCGTCTTTCAACCTTTTACCCTCAGGTAATGTCTATCTTTGTATCTTTGTGCCTTTGGTGTGTTTCTTGAATGCAACAGATTGCTGGGTTTTGTTTACGTATCTACTCTGTTAATCTGTGTCTTTTTACTGGAGAGTTGAGTCCATTGATGTTGAGAGAGATTAATGACTAGTGGCTGTTAGATCCTTTGATTTTGATATTGGCTGTGTTCATAAGGTTGTGTGCTTGGTTGCTTTTTGTTTTATTGTAGTAATGTTAATTATTTCCTGTGTTTTCTTGACAGAAGCTAATTTTCTTGGGTTGTATTTTCCCTTCCAGTCTCTTCTGTAATGCTGGATTTGTGTGTAGGTATTGTTGAAATTTGTTTTTGTCATTGAATATCTTGTTTTCTCCATCTATGAGGACTGAGAGTTTTGCAGGGTATATTAGCCTGGGCTGACATCTGTGTTCTCTTAGGGTCTGCACAATATCCGTCCAGGCCCTTCTGGCTTTCATAGTTTCTCTTGAAAAGTCAGGTGTGATTCTAATGGGTTTGCCATTATATGTTACTTGGCCTTTTTCCCTTGCAGCTTTTAGTATTTTTTCTTTGTTCTGTATACTTACTGTTTTGATTATTATGTGGCAGGAGGATTTTCTTTTCTGGTCAAATTTGTTGGGTGTTCTGTAGGCCTCATGTATCCTTATCGGCTTCTCCTTTAACTTGGGGAAATTTTCTTCAATGATTTTGTTGAAAATATTTTCTGGGCCTTGGAGAAGGGAGTCTTCTTTTTCCTATATTCCTATTATTCTTAGGTTTTGTCTTTTCATATTGTCTTGGATTTCTTGGACGGTCTGTGTCAGGAATTTTTTGGATTTAACATTTTCTTTGACAGATACATCGATTTCTTCCATTGTATCTTCTACACCTGAGATTCTTTCTTCCATTTCTTGTATTCTGTTGGTTATGCTTACCTCTGTAGTTCCTGTTTTCTTCCCTAAATTCTTCCTCTCCATTATTTGCTCCATTTGTGTTTTCTTTAATTTTTCTAGTTCTATCTTCAGATCTTGAGTTGTTTTGTTTACTTCCTTCACCTGTCTGCTTGTATTTTCCTCTTTTTCTTTTAGTTCCTTCAACTCTGTCTCTTTTATTTCTTTCAGTGATTTAATTATTTCTTCTCTGAAGGCCACAAGCTGTTTGGCTGCATCTTCCAGTATTTCTTCACGGATGTCCCTAATCTGCTTGTCTTTATCTTCCTCCATTTCTTTACGGATAGCCATGATCTGTTTGGTTTTATCTTCCTCTAATTCTTTACGTATTTTATTTGTTTCCTCTATTATCCTCTTCATAAGCATAGATTTTCTATTATGCTGCGTTGTCCAGGGCTGTTCGCTCCTGGATGGCTGGGTTCTGGAGATGCCATATTGCTCTGTCTTTTGTTGGTTGAGCTTTTACGCTGGCCTCTACCCATTGGTCTGATTTAGGTGTTGGCTGTTAGTTTCTGTGCTTCCTGGAGTCCTGAGGTAGGGAGAATCCCCTTGGCTGGAAGATGATTTTTCCTGAAGGAGTCCTTCTCTGCTTTTTGGTTATGGTCACTGTATGGCCAGTGTTTCTCAGGAGTTGCCACTGCTCACCTCAGGTTTATAGCCCTGAGTAGTAGCTGTGGTCTTTGTTAGGCGGTGGGGGATCTCCTCTTACCCATAAAAGTTCTCAAGACAGCTGCCCCACTGCTGGGTTTCTTGTTATAAATTTAGTGTGCTGCTGCTCACTAAATTTCCAGGTACAGTCCTCTTGAAGAACCTGCTGCTTTCCTAGCTGTGGGGTTTTCTCCCAACAGGGAAACTCAGTCTGTTATCCTGGGGCACACAGTTCTGTCCAGGAAAGTGAGAGGTGCACTCAGCAAGTCTCTGGGCCGGAGGCTGAGTGCTCCGCTCTGGGCCTGGAGAATGTGCACCTAGGTTGAGTTGGCACCTGGGGGCGCTGCTCTGGTCTGCAGGCTGGGTGCCTCACTCTGGACCAGAAGCTGTGTGTCCCTGTCTGTGATGGTGGCTGCAGGCACTGCTCTGGTCCAGACGCTGTGGGTGCAGCCCTCTTGAACGACCAGGGATTCCCACAGTTTTGACAGTCTAGCTAGGGATAACTGGTTGATCCTTGGCACAGTATCTGAGGGCTGCTGTAATGGCTCTCTGGTTTTTGTAGGTCTGAGGATGCAGCTGTGTGTCCCAGTGCCCTAGGGGAACTCAATAATGGTGGCTGAGCACAACACTCCTGCTTGCATTAAAGCCTAGAGTCTGCGTGAATCCAGGGAGCCTTTTGGTGCTGGGTGTCCTAAGCGTTAGAGCTGATGATCCCCTCCGCTGGGGGTTTCCTCCTGCCAGAGACACCCAGTCTTTGCTTTGGGGACTGCTGCTCTGTCTGGGGTGGCGAGTAGAACCCACAGGCACAGATGCCCACTTGTGGCTCCGCCTTTCTGGCCGTTCGGAGCCTTGGCTGCTGCCTAAACTGGGTAATTTTCCCTAGACCGTTTTGGGGTGGGGGTGTCAGCTGAGTGCTCTGAGATCAGACCAGCCGTTTCCCTCCCTGTGGGTTTGCACCTGCCAGTGAAACGCAGTCTCTGGTGCCTGGTGCCCTGGTGCCCACCGTTCTATCTGAGGCGGCGAATCAGGCGAGCAGTCAGGGCTCCGTGCAGGCGCCTGGGTCCTGGCTCTGGCTCCAGGCTGGCTTTTGGGGCACCTGCGGAACCCGAGTCTTTTCCAGGGGATGTCTGGGTGACCTGAGGTCGGTCCCAATAGTTTCCTGCTCCGTGGGGTTATCTCTCGACTGGGAAATCCAGTCTGTGATGTTGTAGGGCCACAGTTCAGTCTGGGACCATGACCAGATCACGCTGGCGTGTAGCTCTGGGCTGGCTACCAAGCGCCTGGCAGAATCAGGATCTCTTCTGAGGTTTAGCCGGGTGAGTTAAAGCTGATTGAATCCCCCACCGTGGGGTATCCTCTCACCTGAGAAACACAATCACTTGTGTTTTATGGCCGCGAGTTCTGATTGCTGGTCACTGTGCCAATCCTGCTGTGCTGCTCCTCAGAATGAGAGTCCTCCTGGAACCGCCATCTTGCCCCGCCTCCTTTTTTAAAAAAACTTTTATTAATTACACTTTATTCATTTTGTATCCCCCCATAATCTCCTCCTACCTCCCCTCCTGGTCCCACCCTCCCCCCCCTTTCTGCATGCATGCCCCTCCCCAAGTCCACTGATAGGGGAGGTCCTCCTCTCCTTCTTTCTGATCTTAGTCTATCAGTTCTCATCAGAAGTGGCTGCATTGTCAGGGTTCTAGGTTATCTCCACGGATAGTCCTTGGTTGGAGTATGAGTCTCTGGGAAGTTCCCTGTGTTCAAATTTTCTTGTTCTGTTGCTCTCCTTGTGGAGTTCCTGTCCTCTCCAGCTCTCCAGAAGTATTTCCTACTTCTTACATAAAATTCCATTCACTCAACCCGACAGTTGGCCATCAGGCTCAGCATCTGCTTTGACAGTCTGCACCACAGAGGCTTTCAGAGGCCCTCTGTAGCAGGTTCCTAGGTCAGAGCACACCTTTAACCCTGCAGTATGGAGGCAGAAGCAGTTAGATCTTTGAGTTCCAGGGAGAGAGAGAGAGAGAGAGAGAGAGATTCTGGACAGCCGGGGATACACAGAGAAACCCTGTCTTGAAAAAAGTACAACCAGCCCAACACACAAATATAATTTGACTTAGTGGGCTATTGTAAAAGTAGAGTAGGAGAAAAGAAGAAAGAAGACAAAGAGGAGGAGTGGGAAGATGTGGGGAAGAAGAGGAGGAGGAGGAGGAGAAAAAGGAAGAAGGAGGAGGAGGAAAATAGGAGGAGAAGGAAAATGTACTTCCAGGGCTTAGGGGAGATCTTGGGAGTCATGAGGTAGGCTTGCATATGACACATTGTGTACATTTATGAATATACCACGAGGAAAAAAACCCAAGGTTCCTCTCTGTCTCTGTCTCTGTCTCTCTCTCTCTCTCTCTGTGTGTGTGTGTGTGTGTGTGTGTGTGTGTGTGCTCAGTGTGAGACTCTGAAAAAGGAAGATGGAAACGAGGTCAGAGCTGCTACTACTGAAGAGTCGAGAGACTGAGAGGGCAGGTGGCCATAGATCACAGAGGGGGAGCTTATGGGATGACAAAGAGCAGTGCGGGAAAATGCCTCCAGTGAAGCCCACAAGGTCCCCTCCTGTAGCATCCTACCCGGTTAGTGATGTCTGAGGACACTCAGCACTGAGGAGCCAGCACAGTGTGATGGACTATGATGCGTGCTGGGCCTGGAGGTCAGAAGGACCAGGCAAAAGATGATCAGGAAGAGAGGGGCAGATGGGACATTTCCTTTCTCTGTGTGTGCCTGTGGCTAGACTGTTGCTGCTGAGGACTCTTGGATAACAAAACATCTGTTCACATCTTTAGAATGTTATTGTGCTCTTAGTAGTCAACTCCTTGGTCAGAGAATTACCTGGGTGCCTTCGAAAGGATTCTATAAAATTTCCTGGTCCTGGCCATCCAGAACTTTCCAGCCTCAGACCCTGCTGCTGAAACAAGAGGCCCAGATTCCCTTCCCAAAATATCTGACCTTGGGAAACAGTACAACTTGGCTTCTAGGGCAAAGAGAATGTGCTCTGGGCCTCCCACACAGTCCCTTATCAGAAGCTGAGCCAACAGAGTACTAGGACAGCATGTGCGTGCACACCGTGAAGCCCCTGGTACCCAGACATTCTACTGAGAACACTGGCACTCGGTGTCCTACCACTTCCTCCAGTCTGAGCCACTCTGAGGAAGCCATAGTTCCCTCAGCCCATGACCCTTGCCTGCTGTCTCCCAGACTCTAAGAGGTCCCTTGACCTAATAGGCAAGAAGACCTGCCTAGTCATGCATGGCTGCTCTCTGAGTGTTCTTGGTTCAGGTACCTGGGCTCAGAACCACAGACAACTGTAATAAGACACAGAGGTGTATCACATCCTCTTTTGCAGCACCCACAGCTGGCTCATCCACAGGGACATTGAGATGACAGCATCTTACACACAATCCCCAGGATTCCTTAAGAAATTAAGGGTCAGCATGGTTTGGTAGCACATGCCTGCAGACCCAGATCTCTTGATGAAACAAAGACAATAGGAGATTCCCCAACTGGTGTGAAGCAGTCAGCAAGAGTCTATTCATAGAACAAAAACCTCAGGATGTCCAGGCAATTAAGGGTTGCTAGGGCACATAGGGTCAGGAGGTGCCATCCCTTCCTCAGAATCCTTAGGTGGGTAATGATTACCAGGTAGGGAAGAGACATGTTTTTTTTCAGTGATACACATCTACCTTTAAATTGCCTGTTCTGTTTAGGAAGCTCTCACCCAATTAGTTACTGAACTGAATTTTTGGATGATCAAAAACAAGAAGACAATGAAGTTGAAGAGGTACTAATTGAGAGTAGAAAGGAGAAGAGGGACAGTGAATGCAATAGTGGAATGAATATGAACAAATACGTCATTCACAAGTATGAAAATGTCATAAACCTATCATTATCTATCTTAGTACATACTAATGGAATATATAAATGGACTTCAACAGTATTAATTAATATCAACATACAGTTAATTGCTATTAATTAATAACTTCTGGGATAACAATGATGCTATTAACACCTTCACAATGTCATTGTGCTCTTATTTTTCAACTTCTTGGCCAGAGAATTCCCTGGGTGCCCACAAAACAACTGTAGAAAGCTTCCTGGCCCTGAACATCCAGAACTTTCCAGCCTCATACCCCACTGCTGAAATGAGAGGCCCAGGTTCCCTTCCCAATGTATCTGACCTTGGACAACAGTACAACTTGGCTTCTAGAGTAAAGAGCAGTGTTGATAATAAGAATTATATAATTAATTGCATTGTTAAATAATTAATAATGTCTGCTGTGAAGAGTATCTACATCAAGGCATAATTGCTTTTTAAAATTTAATCACATTACCGTCTGATCTCAATCTTCTCCCTCCTCTCTTCCTAGACCCACCCTCATGCCCTCTTCCTCCTATTCCCTCCTCTCCTTCTTCTCAGGGAAAGGGAGGCCCCTAAGGGGAACCAACCCACCCTGGTACCTCAAGTTGCAGCAGGACTAAGCGCATCTTCTCCACTGAGGGCAGACAAGGCAGCCCAGCAAGGGGAAGAGGATCCAGAGGCAGGCAATAGAGTCAGAGATAGCCCCAATTCCCATTGTTAGGGGACCCATATGTTGACCAAGCTGGACATCTGTGTCCTATATGTGTGAGATCTAGGTTCAGCTGTCCTTGCATGATCTTTGGTGGTAGTTCAGTCTCTGTGATTACCCCATGGGCCCAGGTTAGTCGACTCTGTAGATCTTCTTGTGCTGTCCTTGACCCCTCCAGCTCTTTTTAGAGAGATCTTTTCAAAAAGGGAGTAATTCAAGAGCATGCATCCTGCTGCAGGCCTAAGCATTCTCTGCTTTACTTCCCTGCCAGGTGTAATACTACAAGGTCTGGGAATCTCAAAAAGAAGACAGTGAACCTTGTTTACAGTACCACACCCCCAGCCAACCTCTACTCAGTGCACATCAGCAACCACCCATAGTCCCATTCACCAACAAAGAAGACATTTCTTTCTTAAAAATTATTTATTTATTTATAAAATTATTTATAAAATAACAGTTTATTCACTTTGTATCTCTGCTGCAGCCCTCTCCCTTGTCTTCTTCCAGTCCCACTCAACCTCCCTCTTCTCCCCCTATGCCCTTTCCCTGACAGAGGACAACCTCCCCTTATATCTGACCCTAGCCTATCATGTCTCATCAAGGCTGGCAGCAGCAATTTCCTCTGCGGCCTGGCAAGGCTGCATCCCCCAGGGGGAGGTGACCAAAGAGCTGGCCACTGAGTTTATGTCAGAGACAGCCTGTGTACCCTTTACTAGGAAACCCACTTGGAAACTGAGCAGCCTATGGGTTTCCTCTGAACAAGAGGTCTAAGTCCTCTCCATGCATGGTCCTTGGTTGGAATATTGGTCTCTGCATGTCCCCCTGGGCCCAGTTTTTTTTCTCCTCGTGGAGTTCCTGTCCCATCCAGATCTTTCTATCTCTCTCTTCTTCCGTAAGGTTTCCTGTACTCTACCCAAAGTTTGTCTATGAGTCTCAGTATCTCCTCTGATACCCTGGTGGGTAGAGTTTTTCAGAGGTCCTTTTGGGAAGGCTCCTGTCCTGTTCCTTGTCTTTTATTTCCTATTTGTCTATCCTCTTTGCCATTCTGAATGAGGGTTGAGAATCTTCCCTAAAATCCTCCTTGTTTGGCTTCTTTAGGACTATAGATTTTAGTATGTTTATCCTATATTCTATGGCTAGTATGTTTATCCTATATTCTAAATACTCCACTTAAAAGTGAGTATATACCATGTGTGTCTTTCTGCTTCTGGGTTACCTCACTCAGGATGATCTTTTCTAGTTCCCATCATTTGCCTGCAAATTTCATGATTTCCTTGTTTTTTAATTAGCTGAGTAGTATTTCATTATGTAAATGTACCACACTTTCTCATTTCCCTGCTGAGGGACATTAAGGTTGTTTCCAGATTCTGGCTCAACTATGTTCATAGCAGCTTTATTTGTAAAGAAGAGGTTTCTTATGCCCCTTTGCGATGTAACGTCAGAAGGCTCCCCAGTCCGACATGTGGCTGCAGACTGTCTTGAGACATCAACACCCATGCTTGAGTGTGTCTTGTCCTTTCCCTGGGTGCCTCTTTTTAACACCTGTGCCAAAAACATGCAACCATCTCTGTCTTTAAAATGCCAGCTCTAAAGGAAGTAGACTCTTGGATCTGAAGAGAAGAAAGAAAGGAGAAGAAACACTTGGATCTGTTGAGCTGCAAGAATCCTCACATAGATCTCTAGGGAGGCAGCTATCATGAATTGTCACTTGGGCTGGGTCTATTTTGAGTTATCTGTGCTTCTATAAGCAACTT
Source organism: Psammomys obesus (assembly GCF_907164565.1). NCBI lineage: Eukaryota > Metazoa > Chordata > Mammalia > Rodentia > Muridae > Psammomys > Psammomys obesus. The sequence goes on from NW_026596034.1 coordinate 21,297,906, forward strand.
CTCACCAATATTTCATATTCGAATAAACTCCTTGATCACCAACCCTAACAAAAGAAAAACAAATACTGCCAGCTCTGTTTAATAAAAACAAGCAAACACGACAATAAATGTGTGTACTTATCTCTGGTTTTCCCAGATTGGTCACAACCTGACTCCTTTCTGGGATGGACTTTGCCACCCTCAGACTAAAAGAACACCATTCCTCTAAATGCCATGGCAGGAAAAGCTTCTCTCAGAGGATGAAGCATCATTGTTGTGCCATGCTCTAAGCAGGACCACTCTAGCAGATTTTATCTGTTGATGTAACAATATCAACTGTGGATATCAACTGTGTCAGATATCAACTGTGGACTCTGTGAGCTCCATGGTCAGAAATGCCATACAGGAACATTTTCCATGTATGCAGCAAGCCACTGAGAAGAGGAAGTTGAGCTTCTGTTGACCTTGGAAAGAGGTAAACCAAATTCTCTGATGCCTGTAGTTGCTGCTCTTCTGGCCTCATCCTTGTCAGTTGGAAAAAAACACGTGGATCCATGTGGATTTGATAGGAGAGGGCATCTCAGAAACACAAGGCTAGTCTAAAGCTTAGGCCTGCCAAATTCTACAGTGTCAAAGCACGATGCTATGAGGCAAGGTGCCAGGGAGATGGGAGCTTGTGGAGATGACAAACCGTAAGGGCAAGAAGGGCCTCAAAGGACACTTCTTGTGCATCTTTGGGCATGGAAAGAATCAGAGCTGTCTAAGGAGTGCACAGCATCTGAGCCAGTCCCATCTGAGACAGAACATAGATAAGGGTATGAGAAGAATGTGCCCACCATTTCACTTACGAAAGGAGGTGACTTTGTCTGCTTCCTGGCCATTGGCTCCAGTCACTTCTGAACTTATCAGTTCTCCTACAGTGAGAACCTTGACTGATCACACCAAGTTCCTGCCTACATACTATTGGTTTAAATGCATGCCGGACAAGGCTCACAGGCTCTTCCTGTTTGGAAACGTGGTCGTCCTAGCAGCACAGACTCAGGCAGGAGCCGATCATGCCCCTGAACCAACTGCACAGCTGGCTGAAAGCTGGGCTCCTTGGGCTCCTGCTTCTCCTCCTCCGTGTGCAGGGTGAGGCTCCCTAAACAGGCAATGGGGACTAACTGGAGCTGCTGGGAATCCTCTATGTCAGACCCTGGGCTTGTGGGAGAAAGGGTATGGGGGTTAATGGAAATAATAAATCAGGAGTTCTCAATGTGTGGATTCTGATCATAGAAAAACCCATATATCCAATGGTCTTAGAAGGCCCAAAGTGCCAGTTTGTTTTTATTACTACTTTCTAACTGTAATTTTTCTCTTCTCTGGTTCTCAGTTGTTGAGACAATCAGAAATATGCATTTTCCAATGGTCATTACAGGTTGAGGACTGGTGCTATAGATAAAGGTATAGGAAGTGTGTGCCTACCAATCTCCCCAATGAAAGCCCACACATGTTGAGTCCATGTCAGACACATCTAAGATCATTCCATACTGAGGAGACTGTTCAGTGTAAGGAGGTCTGGAGACAACAGTAAACAATTCAAGGAAAAGTGAGAAAGTATTTTTCCCTTCTTGGTGTATGGTATGACTGTATCTACTACTGACATTTGGATAAGAATGACAATAATCATGAATTCATGTGTCCAAATGGATGAGTGTCTGAACTCTTTGGCTAGAAAAATGCTCTGATGCCCTTCAAATGGGTTAATAGAAAAGTTTACTGGTCCAGGGCAGTAGGGAAGCTCCCATACTCATACCCCACAACTGAGTTGGGGGTCCCTGAATTTCCTTCTCCTGTGCCCTGGTAAGAATGTAATAAGGAAATCTCCCAATCATCTGTCAGCTAGTTACAGAAAATTAACCCTGATGGTGTCTCCCCAGCAGGTCAGGACTCATCAGAGGCCAGCCCCATCAGAAACACACACCTAGGCCAAGTCCGGGGCATCCTCATCCAAGTAAAGGACAACAACATTGGTGTCCACACCTTTCTGGGAATTCCTTTTGCCAAGCCACCTGTAGGACCACTGTGCTTTGCACCACCTGAGGCCCCTGAACCGTGGAGTGGTGTGAGGGATGGGACATCACATCCTGCCCTGTAAGTTCTGGACCCAGATGGTTTCAGTCACTGGGCTGAGAATATGCTCTGAGCTATGGGCCACTCTGAAGTGTTCTCCATCTCAGCTATGCAGCAGTTTTCTCTCCTTGTCAGGGAGTGCCCCATGTGTTTTTCTGATGATGTGTTAAAGTTGAGTAGAACAAACTGCTTGGTCAGAGCTTGGCACTCATGGGGAGTTATATGTAGACACTGTTAAGAACAACAAAGACAAAATTGTTCACAGATTCAAATTAAGGCCAGTGGACTCTGTCACAATCTGAGGGATCTCTAGGCTTCAGTTAATGTGACTTATCATGCAGCAAGCACTCCTGAATTCAGGAGAATTCATTTCAGGCCCCTGAAAACTATAGCACTGATGGATACATGCAAACCCACTCTCATAATCATTGTGACAAAAAACAGGGCCAAGTGCCATTGACCAAGGGGCAAGCATATGCAATTAATTCCCTCTGGAGACACTATAGGCAAAAGAAGTTCCCTGAGTGTCTGTACTTTGGAGGAAGGACTGCGCACTACCCTTTAGGGCAGTGTCGTCCATTGGAGTACAATACTCTTAGCGATTTTTTATGTTGCTGTAAAAAAGTACTGATAAAGGCTATTTAGAAGTGAAAACTGCTATTACATGCTCCAGACTTTAATGTATTATTTGGGGGAAACACAGTGAAACAAAACTACAGGAGTTGATCACATGTCATTCATAACGGTGAGCAGAGACTAGAAAATGCTTGCATGCCTGCTAACGCTTAGCTCATTTTTCCATTCTTATATAATTTAGTGAATGTCATTATAGACAGCCAATCATTTCCACAGAGACATCTAGAAGTGTCTCTCTCCCCGAATCAGGAAGATTAACATCCAGGCCACACCCAACTGGAAGCCTCCCTAGAAGTCAGGCTTCACCCCAGCTTCCATGGAACCTCTGGCTTTTACCTTGGTTTGAAGTGACTTAGAGAGGGAATATATGTTAACAGGGCAGTGTGAGGAGCAAGGTCTCCATCTCTTTGATAAAACCAGGACTCATGCTACAACACCTGATGAACCACTTAGGTGTTCAACACCCCAACATTTTGGTCACCCAAATTTCCACCTTTGCATTATCTGTTGTGACAATAAGAATTGATGATCCTTTCCATTTTTAATCCAGAGAGATATCCAAGGAGACACCCCTCTTTGTTCCACTATGAAGGGTCTGAGTAATGATGACATTACTCAATACAGAGAGCCATTAATTCAAATGGAGACACATGGTAGGGATGGGGACTAGAGATATACTGATGGGGCATCTAGAAGTCCCTGCTGTGGCCAAGCCCCTGAAGTCCTGAGGATTTTTGTGTTTCTGGAGCTGCACAGAGGCATAGCAGTTGATATATAATAAGCAGACCCGCAGAGCTTGGACAGACTAGGAGCTTCCTGGCCTCTCTCTTGACTTCTCCAGGTGATGGTATGGATCCATGGTGGCGCACTGGTTACAGGAGGGGCTTCCATGTTTGATGGATCCACACTGGCAGCTACTCAGGATGTAGTGGTGGTCACTATCTAGTACCGTCTGGGTGTCCCAGGCTTCTTCAGGTGAGCCTGGGGCTGGTCTGGACAATGGTAGCTGAGAAGATCCTAGACAGCGCTTTGATCCCTGTCTCTTCCACTTCTCAGCACTGGAGACCAGCATGCCAGAGGCAACTGGGGCTACCTGGACCAAGTGGCTGCCCTTCGCTGGGTCCAGCAGAGCATCGCCAACTTTGGAGGCAACCCTGATCAGGTCACAATTTTTGGCGAGTCAGCAGGTGGCACAAGTGTGTCTTCACATGTTGTGTCCCCCATGTCCCAAGGACTCTTCCACAGAGCCATCATGGAGAGTGGGGTTGTTGTGCTACCTGACCTTATATCTGACAGCCCTGAGATGGTCTCCACTGTAAGTGCCCTCAACCATCACTGCCCAAGTTTCCTTCCTCAGCCTTCATATGCTGGTACTCTAATGTTCTGTTGTGTGGGAAAAGATGGACCATTGGAAATAACTTGTTTCCAATAATTTCTGAGACACCCAGGGATTAACATCTACTCACATCTACTTCATACTGCGTGAGTGAGTTATCTGACCAGCAAATCGCTCTTGCAGTTTCTATCCTTGATAGAATAAGTATGCATGGGCTTGGGAGTTGCTTCATCAGGTTTTTTTAAAAAAAGGTGCTTTGAATGAACGCCTGAGGACATAAGTTCAAATCCCCAGTACCCACAAAGGGCTGGAGATAGTAACATGTATCTGTAATCTTGAAATTTTTGTGCTCAGGTGGAGACAGAGACAAGAGAATTCATGGACATTGACAGAAAAGTTCAGCTAGTGTAGGCAGCAACAAAACAGAAGACACTGTCAATTAAGGGAGGCATTGAAGACTGAGACTTTGTCCTCAAACCTTCATATACAAACATTGGCACACTTATTCCATCCCTTGTACATGAAACAGAGAAAGATGGGTGGAGAAATCAAAACTACCCTAACAGAAAGAAGAAGTATGTAGGTAGAAAGCATACTGCCTGCTGGCTGTCACCTTTGACCACTAGGGGAATGGGAACAATTTCTACTTATTCCAATCCACACAACACACATGACAGAATGGAAATTGGAGGAGAGAGGATCAACTTGGAACTGAGAAATCTTCTTCCTGCTCATTCCCTTTACAGACAGTGGCCAAACTATCTGGATGTGAGGCCATAGACTCAGAGGCCCTGTTGCACTGCCTGAGAGGCAGAGATTCTTGATATTAACAAGGTGGGAGAATTTTGTGTGTCTGAGAACCTGGTCTACATGATGAGGAATTCTGAACTACATACCTCATCTTTATGAGTTTGTGTTCTTTCAGTTTGTATACACAATGAACATGAGTTTAGGCTAATCTAAGTGCGGATTATCCTTAGGGTGAGCAGTGCACCCTGAACTAGTGTGAAATGAAAAGAAATGGTGAAGGTAACTCAATGGGCATCAGCTATTTCAACAATTTCTGCACTGATGTTTAATGATCTCCAGGACTTCAAGGTAATTCCTGCTGTGGTGGATGGAGTGTTCCTACCCAGGCATCCTCAAGAGTTGTTGGCTTCTGTGTCTAATTCAAGAGAGTAAACTCTAGATACAGAGAAGAAAATGGGTTTCTGACATTCTATTGAATTAGCAAAATCACTTTCTAGATGGCCTTGGGTACTGTTTACCCAAGGGATTTTCCATAGCTGTGTTCCAACATGGAGCTCCATCTCCTATTTAACCCCTGTAATTCAAGGTAACCAAATATGCAGCAGAAAACCTTCAACTACATCACTCTCTGTCCCCACCTGCAGGTCCCCATGCCCCGGTCTATTTCTATGAGTTCCAACATCAATCCAGCTTTTTCAAGGATACCAGGCCACACTATGTGAAGGCTGACTATGGGGATGAGATTCCTTTTGTCTTTGCTTCCTTTGGCGTGACACGTGAGTCTTCCTTACTTTTCTTCAGCTGAAGGAGGTCCCTAGTGACTCCTTGGGGACTTCTGAGTCTCAGTCTCTTTGAGAGAATTTGTGTTTTGAAAGAGGACAAATCCAATGTGTACCATGTTATAGCCCTAATATCATAGCTTGTGCAGAATCTTTAAACAGACTAGCCAGTGATGAAGGACCTGCCAGTACATTGGGGCAGAAATTCAGTTAGAGGCTTGCATGGCTCTTGGATACTCTATATATCGAAGAAGGGAGCCAAAATGCCAATAGTGTGGGGTCATACATCACCTGAGGTGGTGAGTGTGAAGAGTGAGTTGGCACTTACTTGAGGTGGCATATACTTGGACCATTGTCTTCCTCATAACTACAGTTATCCTCACTGAGGAGGAGGAGCTGCTGAGCAGGAGGATGATGAAGTACTGGGCCAACTTCACACGATATGGGTGAGAACACACCTCTCTCTCTCAACCTAATATATGTGGGTCTCTATTAGAGCTCTCTTTTAGTTTGTCACATGCATGGATCTTCCATTGCATGAATGTATAATCTATGCCATAGCACATTTATGAAGATACCTTGTCCTCTCACAGTGACCTACCTGATGAGCTATAGTGCTATTGTACTGTTGTTGAGATCTTTCCTCATAGAGGCAGATATAGAACTTTCCCCACAAGGAGCCAAAACTAGTGAGTGACACTTGTATGCACATATCAAGATACCTGTGTCATCAGACCCCTTAAACACTGGTTGGCTTGTTCCACTGCCTTGATCCACATCAGGGGGTCAGGCTTTATAACAGAGTGACCTCATCCTTCTTTCCTGTGTGTTATATTCACAGGAATCCCAACAGTGTGGGTCTACCCTACTGGCCTATGTTGGACCATGAGGATCATTACCTACAGCTGGACATTCAGCCTGCTGTGGGCCGAGCCCTGAAGGCCAGAAGGTTGCAGTTCTGGACCAAGACTCTGCCCCAAAAGATCCAGGAGCTAAAGGGGGCTCAGGACAAGCATGCACAGTAGTAGTGGTCTGTGTCAGGAAAGAGGTATGTGGGGTTCAGAGCAAATAGGGGCCATTCTAAAGTTACAAAGTCCATTTATTCATTTTTATTTGTTCCATTACTCATATAAGCATTTCTAACTTCACCATTTGTCCTTTCAGACTAGTATGTCAAACCCTCTGTGCATTACTCCTTATTTTCCTGGGCAAACTTTCGTTGGAGCCAATAACTGCTCTCATAACAGTGGGTGTGTGTACCCTAAAGTCACCCATCTTCTTTAACCCTTCCTGTGTTTAGACTCCTGTTCTTCCTTCTTTCCTTCCTTCCTTCTTTTCTTCCTTCCTTCTTTCTTTCTTTCCTTCCTACCTTCCTTCTTTCCTGCCCTCCATTATCTCCTCCCCATCATCACTCTCCTCTTCTCCTAGTCCAAGACAATATTCAAATGAAGCAGAAGCTTCAGAGACTGTTGCTTACAGGGATTGGCTGCATCAAAATCCTGTATAATCCCTTGGTAAGTTCATGTTTTTATTTGACATCAGAAAACCTTCTTTCCCCAAGACCTATTGCCTTCATCAGTTCAGAATCGTGTTCTCAAAGATCATAGATTCCAAATTGGACTCAGCATCTGTGGCCTCAGATGTTTGTAGGCTGAGACAAGAAGATTACAGGAAATACAAGAAGCCAGGAAATACAATACCCAGACCTCTGCAACAAAACAAAAACCATGGCCTCAGTAACTTACAAAGCACAGAAATCATTCTACTTATCTATAGATTGAGAAATCCAGGGTCAAGATGCCCCACATTTGCTGTGTGGTGGTAACCAGTTCTCTGGCTAGAGATCTTAATTATATCTTGTGCACTGTCCTGTTAGAATGTGTAAACAAGAGTAATACAGGGGCAACATTAAGTCCCTGATGACATGAACTGGGGGCAGGGAAGGCTTTCCTGTCAGTGAGACTGACCATGTAGGTGTTTTGACTCTACATGTGTAGCATTGATAAAAGATCTTGTTGCTAGAATGTCTTTGCTTATCAGTTCAGTATATACACACTAAACTGCCAACAGTAAGTCAGAAGAAGTTTTAGGCTTCTAACAATTATCTCATTATTAATATCTTGAGTGTGGATTGTTTATATGGTGCTCTGGACTTATCTTGGACTTGTGTACGTTAGGTTAGTGTTCCATTCATGCATTATATCTCAGACTCTGTGGATTGTTCAAATGCAATTAAGTTACTCTCTTTGAGGTGTCTGGCTTAGTAAGTCTGAGAAAACTCTCAAGGCCTGCAACTGCCACTAGATCAGAGTTATAACATTCTTCCTACTTCCCACAGGGCTTTCCTCAGGTCCTTTTGCTGCCGTTCACTCTATTTAACCCTGTTTCAAAGTAAACATAACATCACTTTATCTGGTTCTATTGAGTCTTGTCTCAAATCCAATATAACAGCACATTTTGTCTTATTGCATACAATGTCTTTGTTTCTTTTTTTTTTTTATTGTGGCGTGACATCCAAGTGTGCACATTACACACTTTATATACTTAATCTATGCACAACTGTTGCCCTGTTTATTAGTTGGTCTTTTTGGAGACCTGGTTTCTATATAGCTGTGGTTACCCTGAACTCATGATCTCACTGTGTGGTTGGATTTTAGCAATGGGCCACCGGTCTCAGGTTTGCATTTTAATGAGCTATATGGATATTCTCACACATTATTTCATGTATTCAATTTTTGTATTTACTACCTAGAGTAGAATGAGATACGTGTGCTAAACATTTAAAGAATTTGTAAGGCTAGGGATATAGCGGTGATAGAGCGCTTCCCCTGAATGTGCAAAGCCCCGAGAAAGCAAAAAATTAAACAAAGCCGGATCAGATGACCTAGGCTTGCAATCCCAGTAGCTCAGAGAGTTGAGGCCAGAGAACACAGGTTAACACCTGTCTGAGCTATAGAGCAAGCTCCTAGGAAAACTGGAAAATTTAGTTGTGGTGTGTCTCCACATAAAAAGTACAAAGAAAAATGGCTCGTAGGTGGCAATGGAATCTTAAATCCAGCACCCTGGAAGCAGAAGCAGGTGGATCTCTGAGTTCGTGGCCAGCATAGAATATACAGGGAAGTTTCAGGACAGCTAGGACTACACAGAGAAAGCCTGTCTTAAAAACAGGTATAAAAATTTCATAAAAATCTAACTTAACTTAGTGGGTTATTAAAAAGGGAGAGTAGTAGAAAAAAGAGGAGGAGAAAAGAAGAGTAGAAAGAGTAGGAGGGGAGAGGAGGAGTGGGAGAATGAGAAGGAGAAGAAGATGGAGGAAGAACACAAGAAAAAGAAGAAGAACAATAAGAACAAGCAGAAGAAGAAGTGGGATGGAAAACGTGGTTCTGGGTTTGCTGGGTCTTGGGAGCAATGGGGGAGGCATGCATGTGACAATTATGTTTGTTCATGAAATTACAAAAAAAAAAAAAGCCCCAAGGTTCTGGCATACATGTCAGTGGCAGAGGACTTATCTGACATATGAAAGACCATAAATGCAATGTTCTGTGCCCTCCCTCTTTAGAAGCTTTGGGATAATTGACTACGTCAGAGCTGGTTGGGTCTCAAATTTCCATGTCCACCTCTAACCAACCTCCAAGTTTTCTCACATCTAGAAATGGCTTCTAACACATCTGATGAGCCGCGTTCCTGCTCCTTCCATCAGTTCAAACTGCCTTGAAAATGAGCATAAGCTGCCAGCGAGGTCAACCCCGAGATGGATGTCTGTGCCTCAGCTTCTTGAAAGACTGAAGCAGGAAAATTTCATGAGCGCAGGAGCAAAAGGGCTACCCATTCTATATACATACACTGGATCTCAATAATATATTGCTATGTTCATGTGTGATCATGTAAGCATCATAACATGTGGCTTATAAAAAATAGACATGTGCATATAGTTTTGGAGACCATGGAGCTCAAGGTTAAAATACCACATATGTGCTATGTGGTAAGGGCTAACTCTCTATCAAAGATTGGACCTTGCATTTTCAACTGGGCAGATGGGGAAAATGATGGTGTTCAAGATATGGACATACTTTTTTGCACATATGAAATTACTGAAAAATAAATAAAACCTTAAGGTTATGGTTATACAGATCAGTAGTAGAAGTCTTATCTAGAGTGTAAAACCCTAGATCCCATTTTCTGTACTGGCTTCTTTTAGATCTCCTGGTCTCCTGTGACAACTTCTAAAAACCTAACTCTTCTTAGAATCCCATCATAGACAAGATTTCAACATAGGCATGAGATGCATGAACTTTCAGACCATTGCACCTAGAGGTTCCCATATTGGCACCCAAGTTGTGAACAATGGAAAAGTTTCAACTTATTGTGCTTAAAATCAAATGTCACATTTTTTGGTTCTGTTGCTCTCCTTGTGGACCTCCTGTCCTCTCCAAATCTTACCATTTCCCACTTCTTTCATAAGATTCTCTGCATTCTGTCCAAAGTTTGGACATAAGTCTCAGCATCTGCTTTGATAGTCTGCAGGGCAGAGCCTTTCAGAGGCCCTCTGTGGGAGGCTCCTAACTTGTTTCCTGTTTTCTTCTGATATCCATCCTCTTTGCCTTTTGGGATGGGGATTGAGCATTTTAGCCAGAATCCTCCCTCTAGATTAGTTTCTTTAGGTGTACAGTTTCCAGAGACTCATACTCCAACCAAGTACCATGCATAAAGATAACCTAGAACCCCTGCACAGATGTAGCCATTGGTAGTTCAGTGTCCAAGTGGGTTCCATAGTAATGGGAACAGGGACTGGTTCTGACATGAACTCATTGGCCTGCTCTTTGATCACCTCCCCCTGAGGGCAGAGTAGCCTTACCAGGCCACAGAGGAAGACAATGCAGCCACTCTTGATGAGACCTAGCAAACTAGGATCAGAAGGAAGAAAAAGAAACCCTCCCCTACCAGTGGACATGGGGAGGGGCATGCCTGGAGAAGGGGGAGGAATGGAGGGATTGGGAGGGGAGGAGGGAGGGAACTAGAGGGGAGAATACAAAGTAAATAAAGTGTAATTAAAAATAAAAATTAAAAAATCAAATGTCATCTATTACCCATATTTGAGAGAATTATTAATGTAGTTTATTTCTGTCTCAAAGTGGCAGGTGGTATAAGTTTTTGAGAAATAGGTCTTGGCATGTATTAGCTTTTTATGCCTGAGGCTGTGTGTGTGTGTGTGTGTGTGTGTGTGTGTGTGTGTGTGTGTCCAGAGGAGCAGGGCTGACACTTTTGTGTCTGCTGAGGCTTGTTTTTGCCCCCAATGACCCTGGTGACCCTGGAAGGCCCACCTTTGCATGAGCACAACACATCTGTGGAGATATTGGACTGTGGGGTGTGTCATAAAAGTACGATAAGGGTGTCAGAAGGTTCAGAAATGTCCAGTAGAGGAGATTCCTATTCCCTGTCTCCCTGAGACCATGTCTTTCTTGGACTGATCATCCTGGCTCTTTTCAATCTCCTGGTCCCCTGTGACTCCACCACACTCACAATTCTGACCAACTGAACTTGTAGGAGAAGTTTTGTGGGTTAACAAGCTTTTCCCTTTTTAATACACTGCATTGAAGGCCAACACAGGACGGCACGACCTTTGGAGTTATGTGTCTAGCAAGGTGCATGTCATTCTCCATACTCCAAATACAGTCATGACATGGTCTGCAAAGGTCATTTTTATACAGAATGGAGGACCTGGCTCAGGCCATATTGCAGCTTGTTCTCAGCAACGCACACCTGAGCGAATTTTGTTTTTTAATCTAAACAGTTATGAACATTTTAAGCATGAGTTTCTGTGATAAACTTTCACATTATTAGGCAAGAAACATGAGAGTAGATTTACTGAATCAAAAAGCACAAGGGTGTGTTTAACTCTTGAAGGTAGTGCCAACCTGTCTTTCAAATGACTACACCATTTTGAGCCACGTGTGAGGATGCCATTGATTTTTTTTTCTTTTCGAACACTGATTATATGGGTATTAGTGGTGTAGTAGAGGAGCCATTTTCAACCTTTATAATCTATTTTCTTCTTTTTAAATTTATTTTCCCTTTTATTAAAAATAGATTCTTTTCTCACTTTCTATATCCTGATTATGACTTTCTCTCCCTCTACTCCTTCCAGTTCCTCCTTACCTTCCCTCCCATTTGGATCCACTCCTTCTCTGTCTTTTATTAACAAAGAACAGGGTTCTATGAGATAATATTAAAATATAAAATAAAATAAAATAAAATATAATAAGATACATTTAAAAAAACTATCACATTGAAGTTCAATAGAACAAACCAGTGAAGGAAAAGAACCAAAGACAAGGCGTAAAAATCAGATATCCACTCATTCACACTCTGGGGAATCCCATAAAAGCACTAAACTTACAGCTATAATATATACAGTAAGGTCCTGGTGCAGACTTGTGCAGGCTGCTTCAGTCTCTATGAATTCACATGAGCTTTGCTCATGTCAGTTTAGAGTGCCTTGTTTTTTTGGGTATCCTCTATCTACTCTGGCTTTTTTTTTTTAAAGTTTATTACAATTTATTCACTTTGTATCCCAGCTCTAGCCCCCTCCTTCATCCCCTCCCAGTCCCTCCCTCCCTCCCTCTTCTCCTATGCCTCTTCCCCAGTCCACTGATAGGGGAGGTCCTCCTCCCCTTCCATCAGATGCTAGCCTATCAAGCCTCATCACAACTGTCTGCATTGTCTTCCTCTCTGGCCTGGTAAAGCTGCCTTCCCTTCAGGGGAGTTGATCAAAGAGTCAGACACTGAGTTCATGTCAGAGACAACCCTGTTCCCCTTACTAGGAAACCCACTTGGACACTGAGCTGCCATGGGCAACACATGTGCAGGGGTTCTAGTTATCTCCATGAATGGTCCTTGGTTGGAGTATCAGTCTCAGAAAAGACCCCTGTACCCAGATTTCTTTTTCTTTCTTTCTTTCTTTCTTTCTTTCTTTCTTTCTTTCTTTCTTTCTTTTTTTTTTTTTTTTAGTTTTCTTGTGCTCCTTGTGGTGCTCCTATCCCCTCCAGGTCCTTCTATCTCCTCCTTCTTTCATAAGATCCCCTGCATTCTGCCCTCAATTTGGTTATGAGTTTCACCATCTGCTTTAATCCCTGCTGGGTAGAGTTTTCAGAGGCCCTCTGTGGTATGCTCCTCTCCTGTTCCATGTTTTCTCCATCTTCCAAGTCCTATCCCATTTGCCTTTCTGAATGAGGATTGAGCATCTTACCTAGGGTCCTTCTTTCTCAGAGCACTGGCAGGATGCCGAGTATGAATGGCCTTGAACAGGAGGTAGAGGTGTGTACAGTAAGGGCAGTTGAGAGAAAGTGTAGATAGAACAGAAAAAAAAATCTGCTGCAGACATGATGGTCCAATTAAAGGAGTCCTGGCATGACCAGACCAGGTGCAACCAGGAGAGCCCATCCTGGCCAAATGCACTGATGTTAGGACCAATGAAATGATGATGCACACAGCAGATTTTATATGAAAGAGGTTTATTAGATGGAGATGAAGAGAGAGAAGGAGAGAGTGAGACAGGATGGGGGAAGGGGTAGGGTTGCCCTGACAGAGAAAGGGGAGAGGGCAAGAGGGTAAGAGGGCAAGAGATGAGAGAGCAAGAGAGGAGAGGGCAAGAGAGAGACAAAGTCATGGGTTGAACCTTTTAAGGAGCAACTGTAATCATGTCTGTCAGGTGTGGCTACGTGGTGGGCAAAACATGATGACATCATAGGTTACTAGGCAACTCAGAAGCAGGCTGCCTAAATACTAATAAGCACTAGTCCTACTTTTCTGAGAAAGAGCCAGATTGATTTCCAAAGTGGCTGTACAAGTTTACATTCCCACCATCAATGTAGGAGGGTTCCCCTTTCTCCACATCCTCTCCAGCATGTGTTGTCACTTGAGATTTTTATCTTAGCCATTCTGATGGGTGTATGGTGAATACTCAGGGGCGTTTTGATTTGCATCAAGAAACCCAGAATAGCTATAATAATCCTCTACAATAAAAGATCTTCTGGAGGTATCTCCATCCCTGATCTCAAGCTGTGCTATAGAGAAAGAATTATAGAAACTTCATGGTACTGGCATAGAAGCAGACTAGTGGATCAACGGAATCGAATAGAAGAGCCAGAAATAAACCCCCACACCTATGGACACCTGATTTTTGACAAGGATGCCAAAAACCATACAATGGAAAAAAGATCACATCTTCAACAAATGGTACTGGTCTAACTGGATATCTCCTCTTGCTCCTACGGTCA
>NW_026596034.1:21311783-21338071 GCF_907164565.1 Psammomys obesus
CAAATGGTACTGGTCTAACTGGATATCTCCTCTTGCTCCTACGGTCATTCTTCTTTTCTGCAGGTTTTCCCGAGCTCCAAGGGGAAGGATTTGATGGAGAAATCTTATTTAGAGCTGAGTAGTCCAAGCCTCTCACTTTCTGTGTAGTGCCTGGCTGTGGGTCTATGCATTTGTTGTCATCTGCAGCAGGAGGAAGTTTCTTTGATGATGGCTTAACAAGGTACTGATCAATAAGCATAGTCAGTTAATCATTTCTTTTATTTTTTTCTTCAGACCAGTAGTACTTGATTTCACCTTAGGTCCCTGGGTTGTCTAGTCTCCGTTTCTTGGTCACCCAAGCAGTGTTGAGTATGGAATTCATCTCACGGAGCGAGTCTTACATCAGATCAGATATGTTTGGTTACTCCCACAGCGTTGTGACATTGTTGCCCTAGCATATCTTGCAGGAAGGCCACCACGGCTTATCGAGGGGTTTGTGGGCTGGTTTGGTGTTTATGTTTCTTTTTCAGTGTCATGCAGAGTAGTTTCCTGTACCAACCACACTAGAATGTAGTTGTGAAGAGGGATCTACCTCTATGTAGGCCCCAGCTAGATTTCTCCCTGTTCAATGAGTTGTGTAGGTGCTGGGTTCAGCAGTTGGCCCTAGATGTCAGTTTGTGGAGAGTAACCTATCGTCTTTCCCATGAGATTTTTGGGCCAGTTACTCAATCCTGGCACTAGAAATTTCATTTGGTGATGAAAGAAAGCCAGTTGATACTCTGTCTCCCCCATTATTTGGATCTTTTTCACAAATGTATTCTAATATATATAATAAATTATGTGTACATTGTGTACATTAAGATATATAATAAATTTTATATAAGGAAGTATATATAAATTATATAATATATGAGATATGACATATAATTTATAATATATAATAATATATTATGTATAATACATGATATAATAGTTAATTCATTATAATTATCTTAACTATTATATAATAACTATATTATATAATGTATAATATTATATGTAATATGCTGCATATTATATATGATATATTATACATATTATATTATTGTATTATTATATATTATTAATATATGTCATAATTATTATTATATTTAGAATATAATAAATGCATAACTACTTATAAAATTCATAAATATTAATATAGCATATTATTAATTATCAATATTACATTATTAATACGAGTATTAATTATATTATTTATTAATATTTTATATATTGTTATATGTTATATATAATATATTACATGTTACATATGTAATATATAACATCATATATATATGAACCAATATAGAATTATATAATAATTATTATATGTAATATTATATATTATTATATTGTATCTTATATTATATAATGATAATCATATATAGTTACCGAATATATAATATATGTAGTATAATTATATAATAATATATATTATTTAATATATATACTATTATATATATACAGATATATACATGACCCATCCTGCAGGCTGGTAGAACAGGGTCTACCACAATGAGAGAGTGGGGATTGATAGGGACAGAAATTCGAACAATGAGGACCAAGACAGGTTTCTGATCAAGGTCCCAGTTTGCTGAACATACAAACAGCACTTTTAAAACAATGGGTTACAGGCAGATATTCTCACAGTAACAACTCATCTGTGTCACCTGGCAAAGTGTCTGAGGATTCACTCAAGGTTACACAAAGTTTGCTCTCTGGTTCCCAGGGTTGCACAGAGCTTGCTATGTACTTCTCAGGCTCAGAACACCCAGCTGCAAAGACTGCCAAGGACAGTCCCTGAGAAACGGAACTTTAGATTAGACCCATATCTGCCAAGGCCAGGAGGCAGAATTCCATTTACCAGACTCCTTCAAATACATCTACGTATATGTATACATGTATATAAAATCTGGTCTTCCTATTGAACCCAACTCTTAATATGCTCACTGTAGAGTGCAGGTTTGAATTGATCTGATAACAAATGTCATAGAGGCGTAGGACAAAATTAGATGTAGACAGGAAAAGTCATAGCAGACACTTGGTAATTCAAGTAGGCTATATCAACACAAGTGGGTTTGCTGAGTCTCAGCACAAGTAAGTGGTTAGCTTTTGAAATAAAGGTCAGCCTATCTTTCAAAATGACTTCACCATTTTGCATCTCTTCCATCCGTCACACGTGAGCACGTCAATGGCTCCATGTCTTTGCCAATATTGGTCATGTGTTTCTGTAGTAGTAGTCTCCCCTGAAGACAGTTCTACAGACTTTATTCCTTCTTCCCCTTCTTGATTACAAATGAAGGATTCCAGGTCCACTCTCTCCACTGTACATACAGAATTTGAGAGTGTTCTCCATTCTTCATGTTTACTGTGGTCTCCATCATCATCAGTGGAGGCCCCTGAATGATGTTGCAGTGAGTGACAGAACACATGGGACCTTCCCCTAAGTCATGCTACATAACATCACAGGATGAAGAGGACACACCAGGCTGTCCAGGTCACACAATGAAGCTAGTTCCATGCCTTTTAAGTTGGGAAGGCTGGGTGGAAGATTTTAGCTACCACAGCCCAGCTGTTCCTCCATGTGAGTAGTTAGGGAGAGAGAAAACGTCTGCCTAGACAGGGCCTGGAAGCATAGAGACTATGACAGGAGAAATGAAATCTTTAGCACCCCTTATTTGTGGGATGATTCTTATATTGCACATTCCAACCACCAGTGGGCAGAAGGGAGCTGGTACTATCTTCTAGCCTTGGCTCAGCAGCTGGGCAGAGAAGAGCCCTTCCTCTGAGTGCGGGAGGACTGATGCCTGGTACCTGACTTGTACTTGGGCCTCAAGGTCTTATTGAGCTCCTGCTGCACACATGCAGGAGTCCCCATTTCTGCTGACATACACAGACTTTAACAAATGGCCTTCAGAATTTTGGCATCTGTATTATTTTTAAAGGCTTTGTTGTCTAATGATTTGTGTGTATTGGTATGTTTTCGAGTGCTGTTATCCATGTGCTCCAGTGTGAGGGTGGAGGTATGAGGACAGCTTGTGACGTTGATTCTCTTTTTCTCCTCTGTGAATTCTTCTTGGATTTCACTCAGGTTACCAAGCTTGGTGTGAAGTGGACGTTTCTGGTTTCTTTGAGGACTGAGTTTTGTCATGTGATGTTTTGTTGTAAGCTGGGCACGTGATGTTTTGCTGTGGGCTCTCATGTGCGAGGGGCATGACTTTGGCCAGTTGAGGACATCCATGGGTGGACTCCAAAGGAGGACATACATAGAGGCCCTCACTCAGTGGAGAGTGCTTTTTGGATCTATAGCACTGCCCTGATCATCCTGCTTTGACAGTTGACTTCGCAAAGAAAAACATTCCAGAGAGCTTCTCTGAGCAATCCTACTCTATCTTGCGGCTTTCCCTTACTTCGTGTTGCTGCTTCATTTTGGCCTTTAGACTGGACTGCCTGTATCTTGATGACTGATTCTGGTAACTCCCTAATGACCCAACAACCCTAATCAGCAGGAAGTAGATAAAAGAGGACTACTGCCCTTTCATCTACTAGTCTCCTACCTAAGGTTATGTGTGTGTGTGTGTGGGGGAGGACAGGACAGATGGAATGGAGGTAAAGGTGCTTAAGAACTCTAAATAAAGTAGGTATGGTGAAAAAAATCCAAGCGTATGTTGGCATCAAATACACTTACCCAGTGACCTACCTTGCCAGTGGGTTTGAGTTTTTATTTTAGTGTTGATTTGGTTTTTAGAGACATTCTCACAGTATATAGCTCAGTCTGGCTTTGAACTCACTTTAGAGCTCAGTTCGAGCCCAAACTCACAGCAGTACTCCTGCCTCAGCCTCCCAAGTAGTGAGGTTATAGGCATTCACCATTATTCCTTACTTTTTTATAAACTTATTTATTTATCTATCTATTTATTTATTTATTTATTTATTTATTTATTTATTTATTTATTTTACATCATGATTACATCCTCCTACTCCCACCCTCCCATCCCTGCCTTCATGTTTCCTCCCTTTTCAGAGAAGTTGAGGACCCCACCTATGGGTACCAACACATCCTGGCACATCAAGTCACAGCAGGACTAAAAGTATCCTCTCCCACTGGGGCTAGACAAGGCAGCCCAGCTAGGGGAAATGGATCCAAAAACAAGCAACAGCGTCAGAAGCCCCATGATGATCATGCTTCACATCTACTACATATGTGTAGGGGCCTCGGTCCAGCCCATGTATGCTCTTTGGTTGGTGGTTCAGTCCCTGTGAGTCTACACAGGCCCAGGTTAATTTATTCTGCAGGTCTTCTTATGGTGTCCTTGACCTTTCTAGCTTCCTGAGTCCTTCCCCCAACTCTTCCCCAGGTCTCCACCAGTATCCACCCTTTTTTTTTGGCTGTTGTTCTCTGCATTTGTTTCCATCTGCTGCTAGATGAAGCCTCTGAGAGGACATCTCTGCTAGGTCCCTGTCTGCAAGCATAGCAGAGTATCATTAATAGTGTCAAGGGTTGGCTCTCTTCCATGGTGTGGGTCTCAAGTTGAGCTAGTTGTTGGTTGGCTATTCTTTCAATGTCTGCTTCATCTTTATCCCTGTCCAGTATGTAGGCAGGACAAATTTTGGATCAAAGGTTTTGTGGGTGGGTTGGTGTCCTCCTCCCTCCATGGAGAGGTGCACCTCGTCGCAGGAGGTGGCTATTTCAGGCTCCACATCCCCTGCTGCTAGGGATCTCAGCTAGGGTAACCCATACAGGCTCTTGGGAAGCTCCCCTGTCCCAGGTCTCTGCCTCACCCAGAGATGCCCACCCCTGACCAATTTCTGTTCTCTCTCCCTGCTCTCCCTGTTCTGTACTATCTCCACATCTGATCCCCAACTTATTTCCCCTCTCCACTCTTCTCCCACCCAGTTCACTTCCTCCAGGTGCTTCAGATGTCCATTTTAGTTTCCCTTTTGAGATAGATTTAAGCATCCTTTATTTGGCCCTCCTAGGCTCTTTGATTCTTTGTATTGTAGGATGTACTTGATGGTTTGTTGGTATAATGTTTTTGTGGCATGTATACAATTTCCCCTTGTTCATTCAAATGATGATTTCTCTACCCCACTATCTGGTTACAATCTGGACATGGCATTATGATGTTTATTCTAAGCATCACTTGTCTCAAGTTTGTGTAAACATGCCACTGTTTGTTTTCTCTACTGTCAATAAAACAATCAGTTAATGCTAAGCAATGGAGAGATAAGGATGGGACATCCTGATCCAGAGGGGAGGAGAAAGAGCTTATGGGAGGAGTCAGAGAGGAGATCTTGGGAGAAGATGACTTGAAAACACCAGGAGAGATGAACCAACCAGACCTAAGATATGACTAAAAAGCAAGTATAATGTGGGAAATCTGAATGGGAGGACGCTATGCAGGCTTGGAGGTTTAGGATGGAGTAACTATTGCCCAGCCTTGAGTTCTAGGTAAATTAAATACATCCTAGTCTCTCTGTGGTGATTTGGGTGTACAGCTGGTTTAGAAATAACCACTGTTTAGCTAAAAGATAAATCAATAACAAATATTAATATTCAACAACAAATGGCATACCAATGTGGGGCAGGTTTGACAGTAATCTAGCAAGAACTCACATAGAAAGTAAAACCATAGAGCAGTTTTCTACTTGTGTTTCTTATAATCAAAACAAAGGCAGTTCCTCAACTAGGAGCTCCCAGATTCCTGATTAGACAAGGCCCTCAGGGCAGCAAGGCCTCTAGAGAGCTACAGTAAAATGAAAATTGATACATTCAGTTTCTTTAAGTAGAGAAAAAAGTGGCTCTTTAACAAGGAAGCTTTTCAAAGCCAGACTTTGCTAGCTAAGGCAGAAAGCAAAATCCTATTGAGAAGGGGTTCTTACCAGTATGAGGGACAAACATTTATGGACCCAATAACTTCCCAGAGTATGGAAGGGTTCAGGAAACAGTGAGGGAGGCAGAAAAAGAAATACCTCTCCCTGGAAACAAGAGCCAGAGACAGAGAGAGAAGCCCCAAGCATCTGAGGTGATAAAGTCTAGAAGAAAAGCTGGGCTGCTGTTTAAACAGCTTTCTCAGGACAAAAGCTTATGTAAAGGAAAAAGGCCAATTTAATATGTCCAACCTAAGTGCTTTTCCAAGTCAGACAGGCACTCAACCGACTGGGGGAGGAGTAGAGATCTGGTAAAATAAATTTAAGTTACATGTGTGATGCAAAACCATGCTGTTGTATGTGGTGATTAATATTTACTGTTGATATATCTTCTGGTGATGCTGCTGTTAGTCCTAAAACCTCCAAGCCCTCATAGTTTCCTAACATTTAGATTTCCCACATTATACTTGCTTTTAGTGAAATCTTAGGTTGGGTTCATTCTCCACATCATTCCAAGACTCTCCTCCAGTTCTGCTCTCCTAGCTCTGCCTCTGTCCTTTTGCCTCCCACTTTTTCCTGTCCTCTGGCTCCTCCCCTCTGGCTACTCCCCACTCCTGCCTACTCCTTCCTCTTTATTGCTCAACATTGTGGCTGGTTGTTTTATATGGGATGTTTACACAAATTAAGCCACGTGATGCTGAGAATAAGTATCACAATACAATATCCGGATTGAAACCAGAGAGTGTGTGTGTGTGTGGGGGGGATCAGCATTTGAATGAACAAGGGTAAGGTGTATACATTTCAAAAGAACATTATACCAACACCACACCTTTTTTCTCTGAGCTGATAAACAGGAACATTGTGAGACACAGCACAGCACAAAAGAACACAGACTGGGAACAGAACTTATGATCAGGTAAATTGTTTAATAATCACACTTTTATGCTACACACAAATTTTAAGTAAACAAAGCAGACAGGATGGACAGGAGGGACAATAAAACAGACTTCTTGGAGCTTGGCTGATAATCTCTTCTATGGTTTTAAGACAGAAATAAAGGAAAATTTAGAAATTACGAATATGGTTACCTTCATAGTCCTCAATTTAACTTTAATCATTGGATTAGCCTTTTATGTCTTCTTAAAGAAAGGCTTTAGAAAAGGTATTGGACCAACACAAAGAACAAGTAGAACAATATAAAGAAAAATGATGGCTGGAAACAGGACATAAAACAAGAGATACAGAAACTTACAGAACAGAATAAACAACAGGATGATAGGACAGAGATTTTAGAAAAGATACTGGAACAACACATAGAATAACTAGAACAATATAAGGAAAAAATTAAAAGTTGGAAGCGAGACATGTAACAAGAGATTTAAGAGATTGTTGAACAAAACAAACTACAGAGAGATAGGTATGAAATATGGGTACAGACCTTAAGAGAAGAGTTTAGAATACTAAGTAAAGAAAATACACAGGCAGAGGCGAAAGATACAAATAAAGAAAGCCAACCAAAGGTGGTTAGAAAACAAATGTTAGCTTATCTAGTCAGTATGCAACAGAGAACAGCAGATAATGATCATCCACAGGATTATCACAAAGCTGAATTGTGCCCTGAGTTCTAGATCTAGAAGTTCTAGATCTGAGAAAATTTAAGGAAAGTGTCACTAATTTTGGAATATATTCACCATTTGTAAAACAAATGCTGACTCCCTGGTCAACCAGAAGTAGAGTAATCCCAAAAGACTGGGAGGATATGGCAAAGGCAATATTAGAACCTGGGCCATATTTACAATGGCTTTCATGGTGGAGAGAAGAGGCTAGAGAGGTAGCACACAAACAATAGAGCCAGAGGTGTTGGTGTTCCTAAGAAACAGCTGCTTAGTGATAGCCAGTATGTTGACACAGAGATACAACTGTATGTAATGAAGAAACCTTAGCATTATGTCACCTAGCAGCCTTAAATGCCTGGGACAAGGTTGAGAAATCAGAAAAAAAGCCATTCTCTCAGGTCATACAAGGTCCAAGTGAAACATTCACTCACTTTTTGCAAAGACTGACCTCAGCTGTGGATAGAAGTATATCAGATCCACTAGCTAGAAAGGCACTAATAAAATCTTTAGCTTTTGAAAATGCTAATACTGAATGCAAAGAGGCAATAAGGCCATTAAGAGCAAGATTTGCACCAATAGACGAAGAGATTAGAAATAGGATTGACATCAGACCTCATTCACACAGTATGACCTTGATAGAAGGTAGCAATAAAGACCTTGGGAAATGTCTTAATTGTGATGGGCAAGGTTGCTACAAATGGAATTACAAGAAAAACAAAAATAATTCAAAAAGGGATCCTATGCTTCCTAGAATATGCAGATGTGGCAAGGGTTGACCTTGGCCTAGTGAATATAGAGCAGTTACAGATAAATGGGGTAATCTTTCTCAAAAAATGCCCAAGGGGTCCTCTCAAGGACCCCAATACAGGACAGGGATACTCCTCCACAAGAGAATTAAACACCACTGCTCTGGGAATAAACATTAAAAAATTAGACAGTGAATCCAGAGCAAGTTCTATAGATAAATCAAAAAACAAGGAATGGAACAAAAACAAATATTTGGCAAGCCTCTATAATGATCAAAGGCCAAAGTTAAAGATAATTTTAAACAATATTGAAATTGAAGTTATGGTGGATACTGGGGCTGATGTCACAATTATCACTCCTAAATCCTGGCCCCCAGATTGGCCACTTCAAGAGGTAGATATCCAATTCCAAGGAGTTGGAACTTTATCTAAAGTAAAACAAAGTGTCAGGTGGCTTAAATGTCAAGACCAGAATATCAATTAGGAAAATTAAGGCCACACATGGCTGAGGTAGCCATAAACTTATCGGAAGAGTTCTGTTACAACAATGGAAAACCCAGATTAACATCCGCTCCCCCAATTTCAGAGGCAAGCCACAAAACAGGTACATTTATTTTTAAATGTCATCAAAATCAG
The DNA here is from genome assembly GCF_907164565.1 of Psammomys obesus. Classification (NCBI taxonomy): domain Eukaryota; kingdom Metazoa; phylum Chordata; class Mammalia; order Rodentia; family Muridae; genus Psammomys; species Psammomys obesus. Next base: position 21,320,653 of record NW_026596034.1, read on the forward strand.
TTACAGACTGTCTAGGCTGTCCCTAAACAAAATACAGCAGAGGTCATCTTTTCAACTTCATGTTGGAAAGCCACTGGTAATAAAACCTTGTTGACCAACCTCTTTGGATTGAACAATCGTCTATGAGTAAAGAAAAATTACTGGCACTAGTACAGCTAATCATAGAACAGCTGGAGGCTCTCCTGTATTTATCATCAAAAAGAAATCTGGCAAACAGGTCTCAGAGGAATTAACAAAATTATTCAATCAATGGGAGTGTTACAATCCGGAATCCCATTGCCTTCCTTGTTACCCAAGGAATGGCCTATTACAGTGTTTCATTTACAGGATTGCTTTTTAACAATTCCTTTACATGAACAGGATAGGGAAAGGTTTGCTTTCTCAGTACCCACTTTGAATAGAAGCTGTCCACTGGAGGGTCTTACAACAGGGGATGTTAAACAGTCTTACTTTGTGCCAATATTTTATACAACAGCTGTTGGAGACAATTCATAAGCAATTTCCTCAATCCATAATTTACCACCATATGAATGATATCTTATTGGCTGATTCAGATATGAAAACATCAGAAAAAAATTTGATGAAGTAAATAGAACTTTGCCTTTTTGGAGGTTACAGATTGCTCCCAAAAAAATACAAAGTGGAGATTCTGTTAATTACCTAGGATACAAAACAGGTCTACAGAAAATTTGACCACAAAGGGTACAAATTAGTAGAAACCAATTAAGAACTCTTAATGATTTTCAAAACTTGCTGAGCGATATTAACTGGCTATGGCCTACCATTGGTTTAAGTACTCAGGAGCTAAGTAACTTATTTCAAACCTTACAGGGTGATAAGGACTTAAGTAGTCCAAGAACTCTATCAACTGAAGCTGAAAAGGAATTGGCTCTGGTAGAAAGGAAATTACAAGATGCATATATAAACAGTATTGATCCAGAGATATCCTATACTTTGGTTATCTTGCCTTCCACTCATTCTCTCATTCTTATGCAGAGGGAGGATTATGTCTTAGAATGGATATTTTTGGCACACAAACAAAATAACATTTTTAAAAATTTATTTATTATGTATACAGCATTCTGCATACATATAACACCTGCATTCCAGAAGAGGGGGCACCAAACCTTATTATAGATGGTTTTTGAGTCACCATGTGGTTGCTGGGAATTGAACTCAGGACCTTTGGAAGAGCAGCCAGTGCTCTTAACCTCTAAGACATCTCTCCAGCCCCCCCAAATAACAAATTTAAAACCTAAATAGAAAAAGGTTTCTGAATTAATCCTAAAAGGAAAAATGAGACTTTGTCAATTAGTTGGAATAGATCCAGCTGAAATTATGGTGCCCTTTACCAATTGCATCATTATGGGAAGACAACGAATACTGGCAAAGAGTTTGCTGTGAATTTTTAGGAGAACTCAACAACAGATATCCAAAAAGCAAGTGACTGTTTACTGTCATTGGGAGATGGTTATAAGTTGTTAATGATCTTATTCAGAGGAAAATAAGGTTAGGATATTAGGTAATGCAAGTTAATTGTTAGTTACTTAACTCATAGTCATATCAGACACTAGTCTAATTTATCACAGGGGTGTATATCCTAGGGTTAACAGATAGATATGATTATATAAAGATAGGGAAGTCTTCAAAAACCTCAGAGACCTACAAAATATGGCATTTTAAAAATGTCTTTATTATTTTGAAGATTCTTTGAAAATGGACAGGTCATCTCCTTGCAGCACCCAGCCTACCTCAAAGAAGATGATGAGCATCAAGAACCTCCATATGGAGATGGCTTCAAATGTGGCAAACGAGCCACCTGGGCCAAAAAATATGCCCTCGTTTCATGATGGACAGAATTCTGCCAAAAATGGGCAAGCTTAAATGTAGGACAAGTCTACTGTTGAACTCTGCAAGTCCTAAATAGTTTATGCTTCAAATATATGTCTGTCAAATATACTGAGCCAGAAGGCAGAAGATGGTGCTCCAACACTAAAGAGAGTTTTGTGTGATTGTTCAGGCAGCAAACTGTCATGTCACTTTTTTATTTTTTGGAAACTGCTAACATGCACTTCTTATTTACCCCAGTAACTAATTTTATTTTTTCTCATGTCTCCTTGGGGTTGACGACCAAATAGTTATAGTTCCACCATTAAGCTTAAGGTGTTAGAACTTAAGAAATTGTTTTCATATAGGAAATTCCAATAAGGATAAAAGTTAATTTAAGTATAGAACTTTAAACTTTTGAAGAGAGGATAATCAGATACTTTCTTCGAAGTTGGGAAATACATGTGGACTGGACATTGCACATGTAAATTTTACCTAATAGTTTTTATAACTTTTATAATTATTATTGTATTGAAAAGAGAAGGAGCCTTTTATTGGACTTAAAGTGGGAAACGTTGGTGTAACGTTCTTGTGGAATGTATACGATTTCTCCTTTGTCATTCAAATGACGACTTCTCTACCCCACCATCTGGTTTCAATCTGGACATTGCATTGTGATGTTTATTCTAATTATCACTTGTCTCAAGTTTGTGTAAACATGCCACCATTTGTTCTCTCTATTGTCAATAAAACAACCAGTCAATGCTGAACAATGGAGAGATTAGAATGGGACATCCTGGTCTGCAGTGGAGGAGAAAGAAGCAAGTGGGAGGAGATGACCTGAAAGCATGGGGAGAGATGAATGAACTGAATCTAAGGTATGACTAAAAAGCAAGTATAATGTGGAAAATCTGAATGGGAGGAAGCTATGTAGGCTTGGAGGTTTAGGATGGAGTAACTATTGCCTAGCATTGTACATCAATAAACACTAGTCTCTGTGTCATGATTTGGGTATACAGCAGGTTTAGGAATAACCACTGTTTAACTAAAAGACAAATCAAGAATAAATATTAACAATCAACAGCAATAGTAAATATCCACTCATAAGAGATAACATACCACACATGACTTTTGGGTCTGGGGTTACCTCATGACATTTTCTAGTTCCATCCATCTGCAGCAAATTTTATGATGTCTTTGTTTTCAAATATCTAAACAGTATTTCATTGTGTAAATGTACCATATTTCCCTTTTTCTTTTTGTTTTTGAGATGAGGTTTCCCTGTGTAGGAATTTTTGCTTTGTAGACCAGGCTATCCTCAAACTCACAGAGATCCTCCTGCCTCTGCCTCCCTGAATGCTGGGATTAAAGGCATGCAATACCATGCCCAGCTTGTACCACATTCTCTTTTTCCACTTTTTGGTTGAGGGTTAATTAGGTTGTTTCCAATTGTGGCTATTAAGAATAAGGCTGTTATGAACTTAGTTGAGCAAGTGTCCTTAACGTATGGAGAAACATCTGGGTTGTTTCCAGATTCTGGCTCTTACAAAAAAAGCTGCTACAAACATGGTTAAGCAAATGTCCTTGTTGTATACTTGAGCATATTTTGGATATATGCCCAGGAGTGCTACAAGTTAAACACCAACAAACCAAGTATTCTAATTTATAAATGGGGTACAGATCTAAACAGATAATTCTTTAAAAAAAATTTATTAATTACAATTTGTTCCCTTTGTATCCTGCTATAGCACCATTTCCCATCCTCTCCCAATCCCCTCCTCTTTCCCTCTTTTCCTCCTATGCTCCTCTCCTTGTACAATGATACGGGAGGTCCTCCTCCCCTTCCATCTGACCCTAATCTATCAGGTCTCATCAGGACTGGATTCTTTGTCTTCCTCTATGGACTGGTAAGGCTGCTCCCCACCTCAAATGGAGATGATCAAAGAGCCAGCCCATGAGTTCATGTCAGAAACAGTCCCTTAAACAGAGAATTCTTATAGAAGAATACCAAATGACAGAGAAACACTTCAAGAAATGCTCAACATCGTTAGTCATCAGGGAAATTCAAGTCCAAATGACTGAGATTTCACCTTATACCCATCAAAATGGCTAAGATCAAAATCTCAAGTGACAACACATGCTGGAGAGGATGTGGAGAAAGGGGAACCCTCCTCCATTGCTGGTGGGAGTGTAAACTTTTACAACCACTTTGGAAACCAATCTGGTGCTTTCTTTGAAAATTAGGAACAGTGTTTCCTCTGTACTCTATTTTTAAGTGGATTATTTGTTTTTTTTTTTTTTTTTAGGCTCTAATTTCTTGAGTTCTTTATATAGTTTGGGTATTAGCCCTCCTTCAGATGTAGGTTTGGTGAAGATCTCTTCCCGTTTTGTAGACTGCTATTTTCTCCTATTGACTGTGTCTTTTGCCTTACAAAAGTTTTTCAATTTTGTGATGTCTCATAGTGCCTGAGCTGTTCAGGAAATTGTCTCCTGTACCAATGACTCCCCCACTTTCTCTTCTGTTAGATTTAGTGTATCTGGTTTCATATTGAGGTCTTTGATCTACTTGGACTTGAGTTTTGTGCAGGATGATAAACTTGGATCTTTTTGCATTCTTCCACATGCAGATATCCAGTTAGACCAGCTCTATTTGTTGAAGATACTTTCTTGTTTCCTTGTATGGTTTTGGGTTCTTTGTTAAAAAAAATCAAGTGTTCTTAGGTATGTGGGTTTATTTCTGGGTCTTTGATTCTGTTGTTGATTAACTTGTATGTTTTTATGCCAATACGATGAGGTTTTTGTTACTATTGCTCTGCAGTACAGCTTAAAATCAGGGATAGTAATACCTCCAGAAGTTCTTTTATTTCACAGGATTGTATTGATTATCCTGTGTTTTCTGTTTTTCAAAATGAATTTGAGAATTTTTCTTTCAAGGTCTGTAAAAGATTGTGTTGAAATTTTGATGGGATTTGCATTGAATCTGTAGATTGCTTTTGGTAGGATGGCCATTTTGTTATGTTAATCTGACCTATCCATGATCATGGGCGATATTTCCTTCTTCAGATATTTGAAGTTCTTGTCATACAGGTTTTTCACTTGCTTGTTTACAGTTATACCAATATATTTTATATTATTTGTGGCTAGTGTGAAGGGTGTTGTTTCCCTGATTTCACCTGAGCAGGGGGCCTAGGTCCTTTCCTTGCATGGTCCTAGGCTGGAGCATCAGTTTCTGCAGACACCCCTGTGATGACACCTGATAACCTTGGTTCAGATAGTAGGGGAGAAGGGCCTCCCCTATCAGTAGACCAGGGAGGGGCATAGGAGGAGAAGAGGGAGAGAAGGTGAGATTGGGAGGAGATGAGGGAAGGGGTTACAGTTGGGATACAAAGTGAATAAATTGTAGTAAATAGTAAATCAATAAACAAAAATGTCTGGAATTGAGGAGCACAGGGATACCCAGCATTTGGTGGGATCAGATTTCTCCATCCTGGGATTGGAGAAAATGGGAAATTCTCAGCCCTCCTCATCATCTAGTTCCTTTGGTAGGGAACTTAGAGTAGAAAAAATACCTGCCAAGAAAGGCTAGAACCATAGACAGGACAAGAATGTATTGGAGGGGTGACATTGAGTCAAAGGAGCCCGTTTATTAGAGACAGGAAAAACCATGCTGTGTTCAGTCAAAATAACAGCCAGGCAGACACCAAGAGAGAAGTAGTGCCATCTTGTAACACTCTAGATTATTACTTGGATAACAATGATGGTAATCATAATTTGGAGCCACGGCCAATTCTCAGGTGCACTAAGGCTTTCTGACAGAGATTCCCCCCAATACTTCCTCCACGGAATCAGGCTGGGCTGGAGATGGGATTCCACTCCTGCATTCTTTAATTTACCCTGACAGGTTTATTCTGATTCTGAGACTCTTATTTATAGATTTGTATCTCAGCTTTATCATCGATTGACCCCAGTGTTGGAGCCAGCAAGCCCCATTAAATACTTGTCATGTTGTTAAGAGAGAGAGAGTGATCAGAGTGTGGTATTAGAATTTACCTTCAGTCCTGATAACATAAGTTCCACCTTGAGATTCACACCGTGGGAGGTGAATACGGACTTGACACACATTGTCTTTTCATCTCCCTGTGTGAGCCATGACCTGGGAGCACTCTCACACACATATGTACATGATCTCAATTGTGGATGTTTTGGTTTATGATATGTAAATGTGTTTTTGTTATAATTCTAAGTTGGGGGTTTTAGTTTGTCCATACCTTTTCAGTGTCTTATGAGGAGTGTTTTTTGCCAGATGGAATTAGTTGAATTCTGAGGACTTTGAGGTGCATAAATATGATATCCCAGAGGAAGAGGGCAGATGCTTGAAGGAGAACTGCTTGCTGCTGGTTTGTCCTGCTGCTGCATTTGCTGTTTCTGATTTACTGGTTACCTAGATATCTGGATTTCTTGATGACTGACAATGGTACTTTCCCAAAAGATTCCTATGACCCTACCCAGGGGAAAGTAGCAAAAGGAACTCCATCCCAAGTCCCAACTGACTTTCTTTCCCTCTTTCCTGGTGTTCTTTTTGCTGCTTTTCACTGAATATGGAGGTAGAACATATAAGAACCCTTAATAACGTAGGTTTGTTAAAAAAAATCTAGGTCAACACAAAATAAATGCAAACAATTAAGATTATTTTTTACATGAATGAATCACTATGAAGTTGATCTTGGCAAGAGCTGGTAGTACAGGAAACACATTATGCTGGTAGAGTGGATACGGGCTGTGGACTTTAAGCAGCAGAATTGCAGTGTGTTCTGTTGAAACAATGTGACCTAACAGGGCAAGGAGTCCATGCAGTTCCTAAGATAATTGTAGGGACCAGGGACTCTGGAAGCCGGCTCAGTAAACCAAGTCTTCAAAGCACAGCGGAGTCTTGAGAATGAAGGTCACACTCAGAGCTCCTGCATGAGCCTGTCTCTCCTGAGTGAGCTTGAGCGTGACCTAGAAGGCCTCTGGTTTCTTCTGTTAGAGCTTTCTGCCCTGGTCTGAGGCAGTGTTCCTGGTACCACAGAAGAGCTTCAGATTCCATGCTGTGCCTTTCCAGGAGGCCAAAGGGGCAGAAGAAACAGCAGAGGTGATTTTTCCCTGCCTCCTGGCCATTGGCTCTGGTCACTTCTGGCTAATAAGTTCTTCTAAAATGAGAACTTTGACCCATCACACCGTGTTGCTCTCCAACATCCCTTTGGTGGAAATTCTTGCCTGGGGAAGGCTCACAGGCTCTTCCTGTTTGTGAACCATGGTCATCCTAGCAGCACAGACTCAGGCCTGGGAGCTGATCATGCCCCTGAACCAACTGCACAGCTGGCTGAAAGCTGTGCTCCTTGGGCACCAGATTTTCCTCCTCCATGTGCAGGGTGAGGCTCCATAAATAGGCAGTGGGCACTGACTGGAGCCAGAGCTGATAGAATCCTGAATGTCCTCAGAGGCTGGGCTTATGGGATGGAAGGCATGAGGGAGGGTCTGAAGGAAATAATATACATCTCTCCTCCAGCTCTGCTCTCCTCTAGCCCCTTCTCCTCCTACTCATCTCCTGCCTTCTGGCTCCTCCCCTCTTTCCTGTCCTCTGGCTCCTCCCTGCTCAACACTGTGTCCAGTTGCTTTTAATTTGTTCTTGTTTACACAAGAGTTGAGACAGGATGCTTAGAATGAGTATCACAATGCAATATCCGGATTGAAACCAGAGAGTTGGGGATGGGGTGGGGGAGAAATTAGTATTTGAATGAACAAGGGTAAAGCGTATACATTAAAAAAAAATTATACCAACATTTCCCCCTTTAAGTCCAACAAAAGGCTCCTTTTCTTTCAATACAATAATAATTATGAAATTATGAAAACTGTTAGGTAAAATCTACATGTGCAATGTCCAGTCCATGTGTATTTAGCACATGGAGAGGGTATCTTAGGAGAAAGTATCTGATTATCCTATCTATCTTGAGAAGTTTAAAGTTCTATACCTAAATTAACTTTTATCCTTATTGGTATTACCTATATGTAAAGATTTCTTAACTTCTAAACAACTTAAGCTTGAATGTGGTACTGTAACTATTTGGACTTCAACCCCATCAGAGACTGAGAAGGAATAAAATTAGTTATGAGAGTAAAAAGGAAGTACATGTTAGCAGCTTCCAAAAAATAAAAATTGACAGAGACAGTTTGCTGCTTAACAGTCACCCATAACTCTCTGCATCGTTGGAGCATCATCTTCAGCCTTCTGGCTCAGAATATTTGACAGACATATATGTGAAGCAGGAACTATTTAGGACTTGCTTACCCTGTCTTGGCAGAGTTCACCAGTCGACTTGTCCTGCATTTAAGCTTGCCCATTTTAGGCAGAATTTGTTGTGAAGCGAGGGTATTTTCTTTACCCGAGTGGCTTGTTCGCCACACTTGAAGCCATCTCCATATGGAGGTTCTTCGATGCTCATTATCTTCTTTCAGGTAGGTGGGTTCTGCCAGGAAATGACTTGTCTCATTGTCAAAGAATCTTTAAAATAATAAGAACATTTTAAATGCCATATTCTGTAGGTCTCTGAAGTTTTTGAAGACTACCTATCTTTATATAATCGATTTGTGTACAAAACCATATCTATCTGTTAAACCTATGATGTATACTCCTGTGATAAATTAGACTAGTGTCTGGCATGACTATGAGTTGAATTACCAACAATTAACTTGCATACCTAATATCCTAACCACCTTTTAATAGTAGTTTAAAAGTATTGGAAGTAACCTTGACTTTCTATCAATATACTAAAGCTTATACCAATGTATTAAATATACTTATTTTTGCATCAATATGCAAAATCCTATACCAGAGTTAAAATTCACCTTATTTGGGAATAACAAATAAAACCTTAAGATGAGTAGATTCAATAATCTACCCTTTTTCTATTTCTATAAAATATCCCTGTATGTTCCTTGTTTTACTTTGGGTAAGACTGTTAACATCTCCTAATGACAATAAAATTTCGTAGCCATAGCAAACAACCAAAAACATACCCAACCCCCCTTTAAAGGAAATTGGATGCCGTTCTCATGAGTTTCTTCTAGCTGACATTTTGGACATGTAGAATCCTGTAGGGGGCCCAAATAAAGATGTTTAATTAAGCAAGCAATAACATTTGTGGTCCAATAACATTTGAATGTTGAGAAATTTAAGGCTTAATAAAAGTCCTTTTTGGAACAGTCTAAAATGCTGGATCAGTTAAAATGAGTAGCTTTCTTCAAGGTTCTTTTGGGAGCAGGCTTTGATGAGAAAAGGCAGTTGAAGAAGTTGAGGCAGGTATAAGCAGAATGCTGGAACATGTAAGATGCTGGAACAGATGTGTCAATGTCTCAGCATGCTGAAGAATGATTCTGTTAGGTTTGATCCAGCATCTCTGGTGTCCAGTTCTTTTGTTCTGCAAACATATAATTTCTCGCAAGCATTATAGAGTTCTAAAATTATAAATGTATGAGATGTGCAGGATGAAACTAAACTGTAAACCAATTTAATCTATATCAATTAAAAGATTAGCATAATACATGTTGAAGATATTATAGCCAAGGATTTATTGGCCAAGTATTGTTGAAGTTTCAGCTGGAGACGTATTTTTATGTCTCAGTCAGTTTTAGAGTTGTTCCCATGTAAGGGGATTAGCAATATAAGTTACCATTTTTATTGAAAATACAATCATTATCATCAAAACAAGGTTAGATAGATTAAAATATCTTTTTGGGCTCTTGCGTACCTGTTGTATTAGGCCAAGTTGCTACCTATTTCCCTAGAGAAGCCTCCCATTAGAGAGACAAGCTGGTTGCCTTGAGCAATAGAAAATGCATGTTTTAAGTAAACTTTATATAAACTTTTTAATTTAGAATATAAACATACAGTAGGTATCTTGTACCTGTTTTGAGGTTTAGTCCTAGATTTTTATATGTGTTGTAGCTATTTGTCCTATCCCATTTATGTAGAATGGGCAGTTATGCCTTTATAGCCAAACTTTATTTACACTCCCTCTTACCTTTAGCATTTAAGCATACCTTAGGCATCTTGTACCTGGGCTTTACATTGATAAGCATACCCTAGGCATCTTGTACCTGGGTTTTACATTGTTTGTGGCTATTTTTTGGCTTGTCCCTTCTTTATACAAGATGGGCACTTATGCCTTTATAGCCCAACTTTATTTAAACTCTCTTTTACCTCTAGCATTTATATAAACTCTCTTAGTATTAGCATATAAACTCTTTTACCCTTAGCGTTAAGTATATCCTAGGCATCCTGTACCTGGATTTTTGCATTGGTTTTGGCTATTCTTTGGCTTGCCCTCTTTTTGATATGGGATGGACAGTTTTGTTTTTTAAACATATGAATATAATTTTTGAGTTTTCAGGACTAAACTAGGTTGGCATGTACTGTGCCATCTTTAAGCCTCTTGTGTCTTTTTTACAAGGCACAACCAACATTATTCCCCTGTGAAAATGTCTCACATTTAAAAGGATAAGGCAGTTTCCAGAGCAGTATGACATTATCTATCTTTACATAAACCTAAAATTGATGTGAATCCAACCTTTAGACCAGTAAGGATATAACATCTATTATTAAGAAAAAAGAATTTACATGGTAACCTTAAGGAAAATTTTGTCATTTTGAATCTTAGACTATCTCTGTAAGTGGCTAAACAGCAGGAGATGCCATCCTGGCTTTTATTATATAAATAAGTTTGATCCAGAACTCAGAGATCTGCCTGTTTCTTTTTACTTTGTGTTGGGATGAAAGGCATGTGTCTTCACCAACTTTAAATGAAAATCAAAGAGACAAATTTTTAAGTTTGAAATCAGTTGTGCCAGTTTACACTGTAACAAACAAAGACCAGTGGGTTATTTTAGTTGATGTTTCAATAAATTGGCAGACCCTTACCAGAAAGAGCTGACAAATACCTTGCAGCCAGAGAGCTTTGAATTTTAGCCGTTATTAACCTAATTATTTGGATGAGTACTATTGTCTGTAACTTAGTACCCCAATCCTTGGCTTTTACCTCATTTTCTCCTTGAACTTTCTTGGAGAAGGCATGGAGAAGAACCAACACCATTAAACATATTGCAACCAGATCCATGAATATGACAGCCAAAATGAAGCCAAAAGAGATTAAAACACCCTCTGCCATGGCAATTTTTATTTTACATGCAGTTTAGGCCAAACTCTGTGTAGAGGTTTGTCTGTCTCCAGTTTCTTCCTTTCCTGCCATGGCTGTGGAGCTGAGCCAGTTGAGCCAGCCACAGTATAAAAGAGCCATGCTTGTTTACCCCTTAGTTAAACTGCAGCAGCAGCCACTTTTATTATGGAAGTCTCAGGTCTGCCCACAGGAGGCTGTGTTTTGCTCCTGGGCTGGTTTAAGAGCCTCTCTTAAAGAGACAGTAACTGACCTGGGAGTTTTTAGATTTTAAGTTTGGTTTGCATCACTGGGAGCTTATTCCCCCCACCAAATTATGATAAAGTATGATTTAAAGGGTATGGATACTTAGATTAGTTGGGTGCCATTTGTTGTAGGCTATTATTAATATTTACTATTGTTTTATCTTCTAGTAATGCTGCTGTTAATCCTCAGCAGCTATATAACCAAATCACCACACAGAGACTGGGTTTTTTGTTAACCTAGAACACAATGCTGGGCAATATTTACTCCCTCTTAAATCTCCAAGCCCTCAGTTTCATAACATTTAGATTTTCCACATTATACTTGCTTTTTGTGAAATCTTAGGTCTGGTTCATGCTCCACATCCTCCAAGATCTCTCCTCCTCTCCTCGCTCTCCTCTCGCCCCTTCTCCCACTCACCTCCTGCCTTCTGGCTCCTCCCTGCTCAACATTGTGTCCAGTTGCTTTTATTTTGTTCCTGTTTACACAAGAGTTAAGACAGTATGCTTAGAATGAGTATCACAATGCAGTATCTGGATTGAAACCAGAGAGTTGGGGTAGAGTGGGGGAGAAATCAGTATTTGAATGAACAAGGGTAAAGTGTATACATTAAAAACAAACAAACAGACAAACATTATACCAACAGGAGGCCTAGTTTTTCTTAGCTACTTCCTACTGGTTAGGGTCCAGTGGGTTCCTTGGAGCAATTCCAATCTTCCTTTCAGGAGATCTCTGACTTCTCTTCAAACTGTATCAACAGCAACCAGGAGCAGCAGGGGAGCAGCCTGCTTCATTCCTGGAGCCTCCTCAACACTCTCTGGGCTCTGGCATTTATTCCCTCTCCAAAGTCCTCAGATTTAAACTCTCTGTGTTGTGCCCCAAAAGACCGGGAATAAATAGACTCCGCTGTAAATACATGAAGTTTTTATTTTATTTTTTATTTTTGTTTTTATCACAAGTTACAAGCTGCAGCTTGGGCCCACACCCCTTATTGCCAAAGCAGTAAGAGCCAAGAGCCTCATGCTCAGGTTAGTTGGGAGATTTAAAGATTCTGGTCCCTCCCAGCATGCTCAAAGCAGGGGCGATTCCTGCCTGGTAAGCATCTATTGGGCGAAAGGCAAAAGGGATGTTGCACTTTAAATTGATTGGCTATAGGAAGATCCCCAAACCATTAATGATCTGGTGTCCCTCCCTAGGGGATGGGCCAGTTTCCTAGCAACTTTATCTCGAGTGGGCAGGATAAGAAGGCAGGACATTACTGGAAATGTGTCACCTAGCTAGTTCAGGCCTTAAACATTAAAATAGCCATTTTTAATCTTTTGATCTCTCATTTGCAGCTGGCAATGAGTCCCTCTCAGAGCCTGTACTGTAAGACCTGGGGTCTCACAGATCAGGAGTTTAAGATCACGCCCTTCCCAGAAACTCCCCCAGACCAAGACTCGTTGCAAAAGCAAGAGGTTTATTAACCATTGCACAATGGGGTCACCCCTGCCAGTCAGCAAAGAGTGGCACCGGGAGACAAAGGCCTTTAGGTTTTTAAAAGAAAAATTGCGGGAAATTTGAAGTTGTAGTTTTGGCAATTTAGGATTGGATGAGGAAGTTATAAAGTAAGATAATGGGTTAGTCTTAGGTGCTCAAGCTTGGCCAGTCCTGCCAAGTGTGGATGCAGCTGCAATTGAAGGTGGGGGTGGTTAGCTCATCCTTGAAGATTAGGGGCTACAGACTTTTGGCTGGAGGTCAAAAGCTACTCAGAAGAAGTCTAGGTTTGTTGCTAAGAAATGCTATCTCAAAGACAGGAGTTTTTCTTTTTGCTGAGTGAAGGTCATTGCTTGCTTGCCTTTTTTTCTATCTGTCCTCATAGATAGGGTCACATTTTTCCATTCTCTTGAAAGGTACTAAGAGGCTTTAGCTTAATCTGAACCTAAAACTCAAAACTATAGGCTTTAGAAGACATACAGGTTACAAAGTTAGTCTAACCCTTTCAGTACAAGGTCAAATATTTGCTGCTGTGGATAATCTGAATCAGTCCCATATCCTGCACCTGGGATCAAAACAAAACATGTTTACATCCACAACAGTGGCTAACATTTTTCAGTTTACCTGTGTTGAAGTATCTCTGTGTCTCTGGAATAGAGCCTATTTGACTACTAGGATGATCTTTTTGATGTGTTCTTGGGTCCATATTGCAAGTATTTGAGTATTTGTGCCTCTGTGTTTATGAGGAAAATTGTGGTTTGGCTATCAGGTTAACTGTGGCTTGGTAAAATGAATTGGGCAAGGTTCCTCCTGTTTCTATTTTGCGGAATAATTTGGAGAGTATTGGCATTCACTATTCTTTGAAATTCTGGTAGAATTCTGTACTAAAACCATCTGGCCTTGGGTTTCCTTTGGTTGGGAGGCTTTTAATAACTGCTTCTATTTAACTAGGGGCTCTAGATCTGTTTAACTTGCTTATCTGATCTTGAATTAATTTTGGTAAGTGGTATGTACTTCAAAAATATTTGTTTCCTTTAGGTGGAGTAATCTGTCCAATTAGGTGGAGTAATGCTTTTTAAATTATGTTCCTTTTTAAAAAATATTTATTTATTCATTATGTAATAATGTTCTGTCTGTATGAAGACCTGCACAGCAGATATGGGCACCAGATCTCATTATAGATGGTTGTGAGCCACCATAGGGTTGCTGGGAATTGAACTGGGGACCTCTGGAAGAGCATACAGTGCTCTTTTTTTTTAATTTTTCTTTTTAGTTACATTTTGTTAACTCTGTGTCCCAGCTGTATCCCGCTCCCTCATTCCCTCCCCAACCCCACACTCCCTCCCTTGTCTCCTCCCTGCCCCTTTCCAAGTCCCCTGATAGGGGAGGACCTCCTCCCCTTTCATCTGACCCTGTTTTATCAGGTATCTTCAGGGCTGGCTGCAAAGTCCTCCTCTGTGGCCTAACAGACTGCTCCTCCCCTGGGGGGGGGGGTGTCAAACAGCCTGCCCTTGAGATCCTGTTAGAAATAGTGCGTGTTCCCCTTACTTTGGAAAACTACTTGGTTACTGAGCTACCACAGGCCACATCCGAGCAGAAGTTCTAGGTTATATCCATAGATGGTCCTTGGTTGAGTGTCAGTCTCAGAAAAGACCCTGTGCCCAGATATATTTGGTCCTTGTAGAGCTCCTATCCTTTCCATATCATACTAACTTCCCTTCTTTCATATGATTCCCTGCACTCTGCCGAGGGTTTGGTTATGAGTCTTAGTGTCTGCTTTGAAACACTGCTAGGTAGAGTCTTTCAGATGCCTTTTGTGATAGACTCCTGTCATAAGTTCAATGCACATCCCATTTGTCTTTCTAAATGAGGATTAATCACCTTCGCCTGTGTCCACTTTCTTGATTATCTTCTTTAGGTGTGTAGATTTCATTATGTTTATCATGTCTTGTAGGTCTATATAAGCGAGTATATACCAAGTTTGTCTTTCTCCTTCTGGGATACTTCACTCAGAATGATCTTTTCTAGATCCCACCACTTGCCTGCAAATTTCATGATTTCCTCCTTTTTGATTGCTGAGTAGTATTCCATTGTGTAAAAATACCACAATTTCTGTATCCATTCCTCCGTTGATGGACATCTGGGTTGTTTCCAAGTTCTGGCTATTACAAATAAAGCTGCTACGAACATGGTTGAACAAATGTCCTTGTTGTGTACTTGAGCAAATTTTGGATATATACCTAGGAGTGGTATAGCTGGGTCTTGAGGTAGCACTACTCCTAGTTGTCTGAGAAAGCGCCAGATTGACTTCCAGAGTGGTTGAACCAGTTTACATTCCCACCAGCAATGGAGGAGGGTTCCCTTTTCTCCACAACCTCTCCAGCATGTGCTATCACTTGAGTTTTTCATCTTGGCCATTCTGATGGGTGTAAGGTGAAATCTCAGGGTCGTTTTGATTTGCATTTCCCTAATGGCTAATGAGGTTGAGCATTTCTTTAAGTGTTTCTCTGCCATTCGATGTTCCTCTTTCGAGAATTCTCTGTTTAGCTCTGTTCCCCATTTTTTAAGTGGATACTTGGTTTGTTGCTTTTCTGCTTCTTTAGTTCTTTATATATACTGGATATTAGCCCACTGTCAGATAAAGGGTTGGTGAAGATTCTTTCCCAATCTGTAGGCTGTCTATTTGTTTTGATGACAGTGTCTTTTGCTTTACAGAAGCTTTTCAGTTTCATGAGGTCCCATTTATTGATTGTTGCTCTTAGAGCCTGTGCTGTTGGTGTTCTGTTCAGGAAGTTGTCTCCTGTGCCAATGAGTTCTAGGCTGTTTCCCACTTTTTTTTCCAACTGATTTAGAGTATCTGGTTTTATGTTGAGGTCCTTGATCCACTTGGACTTTAGTTTTGTGCAGGGTGATAAATATGGATCTATTTTCATTTTTCTGCATGTAGACATCCAGTTGGTCCAGCACCATTTGTTGAAGATGCTGTCTTTTTTCCATTGAATGGATTTGGCTTCTTTGTCAAATATTGAGTATTCATAGGTGTGTGGATTTATTTCTGGGTCTTCGATATGATTCCATTGATCCTCCTTTCTGTTTCTATGCCAATACCATGCAGTTTTTATTACTGTTGCCCTGTAGTACAGCTTGAGATCGGGAATGGAGATACCTCCAGATGATCTGTTGTTGTACAGGATCGTTTTGGAGATTCTGGGTTTTTTGTTTCTCCATATGAAGCTGAGAATCTTTTTTTCAAGGTCTGTAAAGAATTGAGTTGGTATTTTGATGGGAATTGCATTGAATCTGTAGATTGCTTTTGGCAAGATGGCCATTTTCACAATGTTAATCCTACCAATCCATGAGCACGGGAGATCTTTCCATCTTCTGAGATCTTCTTCAATTTCTTTCTTCAAAGACTTGAAGTTTTTCTCAAACAGGTCTTTCACTTGCTTGGTTAGAGTCACACCAAGGTACTTTATGTTATTAGTGGCTATTGTGAAGGGTGTTGTTTCCCTAATTTCTTTCTCAGCCTTTTTGTCTTTGGTATACAAGAGGGCTTCTGATTTTTTTGAGTTGATTTTGTATCCTGCCACTTTGCTGAAGGTGTTTATCAGCTGAAGAAGTTCTCTGGTTGAATCTTTGGGGTCGCTCATGTATACTATCATATCATCTGAAAATAGTGACACTTTGACCTCTTCCTTTCCGATTTGTATCCCCTTGATCTCCTTTAGTTGTCTTATTGCTCTGGCTAGGACTTCAAGTACAATATTAAAGAGATATGGAGAGAGTGGGCAGCCTTGTCTTGTCCCTGATTTCAGTGGGATTGATTTAAGTTTCTCTCCATTGAGTTTGATGTTGGCTATAGGCTTGCTGTATATTGCCTTTACTATCTTTAGGTATGTGCCTTGTATCCCTGATCTCTCCAAGACTTTAAACATAAATGGGTGTTGGACTTTGTCAAATGCTTTTTCAGCATCTAAGGAGATGATCATGTGGTTTTTCTCCTTCATTTTGTTTATGTGGTGGATTACATTGATGGATTTCCATATGTTGAACCACCCTTGCATTCCTGGGATGAAGCCTACTTGGTCATGGTGAATGATATCTTTGATGTGTTCTTGGATTCGGTTTGCAAGTATTTTATTGAGTATTTTTGCATCAATGTTCATAAGAGAGATAGGTCTGAAGTTCTCTTTTTTTGTTGGATCTTTGTGTGGTTTAGGTATCAAAGTGACTGTGGCTTCATAGAATGAGTTTGGTAGTGTTCCTTCTGTTTCTATTTTATGGAATAGTTTGAGGGCATACAGTGCTCTTAACCTCTTAACCTCTGAGCTATCTCTCCAGCTGTACAGTATGTTCTTATGATTCCTTGGATTTCCTCGGATTCTATTGTTATGTGTCTCTTCTCATTTCTAGCTTTGTTAATTTGAATCTGTTTCTCCACATTTCAGTTCTTTGGATAAATGTTTGTCACTCTTACTGATTTTTCTTAAAGAACGATTCACTGACTTCTTGTTTGTTTCTGTATTATTGATTTTTATCCCCGTGTTGGATTTCCTCTTGCTGTCTACTCCTTTTGGATGTAATTTCTTTACTTACTTCTTTCTTTCTTTCTTTCTTTCTTTCTTTCTTTCTTTCTTTCTTTCTTTCTTTCTTTCTTTCTTTCT
>NW_026596034.1:21338081-21485459 GCF_907164565.1 Psammomys obesus
TCTTTCTTTCTTTCTTTCTTTCTTTCTTTCTTTCTTTCTTTCTTTCTCTCTAGAGCTCTGCTTCCACACACCGGTGTGAGATGACTCCAGTTTTTTATGTAAGCAATTAGTGTATGACCCTCACACTATCAGAGTGTGAGGGTCAATATATGATTTCAGCTGTAGTCATGTTTCTTTTACAATCTTTTGGTGTATAGATGTGGTGTATAGACGTTAAGAATTTCAATGTACCCTTGGTAGACTTTTCCTTTGATGAGTATGTAGTGTCCTTCTCCATCTCTTCTGATTAGGTTTGGTTAGAAATCTAGTTTGTTAGATGTTAAAATTGCCATGAACCTGGAGATGACACTGGGAGACTGGACTAGGAGGAATGGAGGGAGAGGTGGAGGTCTGCATTTAGCCAACTTACTTCCCTAGTCTGAGTGGCCTGTGGGTTCCCAGGGAGTGCCTGCTGAAGTTGGGGGCTGGACAAAGCAATGGATGAGAAGAGGGATATTAGCAGGGCAAGATCTGTGGGATCTACTGGGGATGGGTGCAGCTGGGGGAGGGAGGCTGCTGCTGGTGTTGTTGCAGAGCTGGGGATGAGATTGGGTACTGGATTTGGAGGAGCAGTGGGGGAAGTGAAGATCTGCAGTTGGCCCACCTGCTCTCTTGAGAGACTGTGCCTGTGAGCTTTTATTCTCTCTGTCTTTATCTCTCTTTCTATCTCCTTTTTCTCTTTGGTTTCACATATGGTTTTACATATGGTTTTACAACTGTCTCATACACACAGATTATGAGCCCATTCTTCAGTCTAATTTTGCTATGATCTCCTCCATCATCAATGAAGATGGCCTCTGAATGATGGTGCAGTGTGTGACAGAGCACATGGGACCTTCCCCCAAGCCATGTTACACGGCAGCCCAGGATTAAGAGCGCGCACCAGGCTGTCCAGGTCACATAAAGAAGCTACTTCCATAATTTGGAACATTGGAGATATTCCATAGCCCAGGTATTCCTTCATTTTGAAAGAGGAAGAAAGAGAGAGAGGGGATGACACTGAAATTGTAGAGGGGAGTTGGAGTTGTGCGCTTACGAGTTGGAGGGGGCAGGTGAAATCATGGCTGTATCATGCCAGTGTGAACAGTGAAAACCACTAAAAAGAAAAGCCTGCTGTTCTGGGCTGTGGATTCACTCGACTTGGGGCTGGGTAGAAGGAGCCATGTTTAGCCAGTCCTCGGGTATCCCTGAAGTCCGAGGTTGCTTACTGTAGCACCTTATCCAGAAATTCAGACTGAGCTGTTGTAGACCCTGCCCTGTGTTCTTTGTGTAGCCTGGCAGTGTTCACTGGGAATCTGAAACACCTGTTCGTGGGCCAGTATCTCGACTTTATCATAGGTTCTGAGCATCCATAGAGACCAGGAGTTGGAAACAAGAGGGCCTGAAAATGTTGGTGAGGTGAATAGAAATGTCTCTGAGTGTGGTCTCGATAGGAGCTTGTCATTAGTGCAGCTAGAGAGTGACAGAAGCATAAATAGGAAATGTGCGCTTATGAAGAACCACACAAATATATACAGGATATATAATTTAAATGACATTATAGATCAAATAGACTTAACCCTACCTACCTACACAAAATTTCAAACCATACAGAATACACTTTTGTTTCAGCAGCCGCTGAGACTTTTCATAAAATAGATCATATATTAGAACATGAAGCAAATTTTAAGAACGACAGAGACATTGATTTTCTCTTATTTTGTTACAAAGCAATTAAACTCCCAACCCACACTAAGAGAAACTATAGAACACACACAGTCTCCTGAAGATTAAACAACACACTTTTGAATGGTGAATGTGTTATTCAAGAAATTCAAAATGAATTTTAAAATGCCAAGAATCAAACGACAATGAAAAAGAAACAAATGAAACCCAAAAGACTGCATACAAAATCCCGGGGGAGATGAAGCAGCCCTAGGAGGAACATTTGCCGACCTAAGTCCCAGGGTATGAATTTCGCATGTCCATCTCCTTCTCCATTTGTGTTTTCTTCATCTGTGGGATACTCTGCACACAGCAGAAACAACAGGGCAGAAACACAGTCTTTAGTTTCCTGCTTCTGCTCCTTCACCCACCCTGCATCTGTGACAAGAAAGAACCATGATTTGGGGTGAGCGTTACTAGTATGTGGAATGATTTCAGGGTCCATGCTGTGCCTATGAAGCTGGGGGAGGGTGCACAATGAAAAAGCAAAACAGAGGAGGTGGTTTTGCATGCCTGATAACCACTGGGTTCTTCACCTTTGCCTGGTCGTGCTGCTCTTCTGCCACATTACCTTGCACTGTGCCATAGAGCTTCCACCTACCATGTTGGGTACAAATTTCCACATGGGCAAGACCCACAACTGCTTCCTGTTGGACAACAATGCATCCCATAGCAGCACAGACTCATGCCCAGGAATTCATCCTGTCCCTAGATCACCTTGCTATGTTTCTGAAGGCTATGGCTATAGACTTTGCTTCTCTCTCTCTCTCTCTCTCTCTCTCTCTCTCTCTCTCTGTGTGTGTGTGTGTGTGTGTGTGTGTCTGTGCTCAGTGTGAGACTCTGTAACAGGAAGATGGAAATGAGGTCAGAGCTGTCAGTACTGAAGAGTCGAGAGACTGAGAGTGGGCAGGTGGCCATAGATCACAGAGGGGGAGCTTATGGGGATGACAAAGAGCAGTGCGGGAAAATGCCTCCAGTGAAGCCCATAAGGTGCCTTCTTGTAGCATCCTACATGGTCAGTGATATCTGAGGATACTCAGCCCTGAGAAGCAAGCACAGTGTGAGGGACTCTGATGAGTGCTGGGCATAGAGGTCAGAATACCAGGCAAAAGATGATCAGGAAGAGAGGGGCAGATAGGACATTTCCCTTCTCTTTGTGTGCTTGTGGCTAGACTGTGGCTGCTGATGCTGAGGACTCTTGGATAACAAAACAACTGTTCCCATCTTCATAATGTCATTGTGTTCTTATTACTCACTTCCTTGGTCAGAGAATTACCTGGGTGCCCACAAAAGGATTCTATAAAATTTCCTGGCCCTGGCCATCCAGAACTTTCCAGCCTCAGATCTTGCTGCTGAAACGAGAGGCCCAGATTCCCTTTCCAAAATATCTGACCTTGGGAAACAGTACAACTTGGCTTCTAGGGCAAAGAGAATGTGGTCTGGGCCTCCCACACAGTCCCTTATCAGAAGCTGAGCCAACAGAGTGCTAGGACAGCATGTGCGTGCACACCGTGAAGCCCCTTGTACCCAGACATTCTACTGAGAACACTGGCACTCGGTGTTCTACCACTTCCTCCAGTCTGAGCCACTGTGCGGAGGAAAGAATCAGAGCTGTCTAAGGAGTGCACAGCATCTGAGCCAGTCCCTTCTGAGACAGAAAAGAGATAAAGGTATGAGAAGAGTGTGCTCACTATCCCACCCACGAAAGGAAATGACTTTGTCTGCCTCCTGGCCATTGGCTCCAGTCACTTCTAAACTTATCAGTTCTTCTATAATGAGAACCTTGACTGATCACACCAAGTTCCCCACCTACATACTATTGGTTTAAATTTATGCCGGATAGGGCTCACAGGCTCTTCCTGTTTGGAACCGTGGTTGTCCTAACAGCACAGACTGAGGCCTGGGAGCCGATCATGCCGCTGAAACAACTGCACAGCTGGCTGAAAGCTGGGCTCCTTGGGCTCCTGCTTCTCCTCCTCCATGTGCAGGGTAAGGCTCCCTAAACAGGCAGTGGGCACTGACTGGAGCTACCGGGAATCCTGCATGTTAGATGCTGGGCTTGTGGGAGAAAGGGTTTGGGTGTTAATGGAAATAATAGAGCAGGGGTTCTCTATGTATGAATTCTTATCATAGAAAAACCCATATATCCAATGGTCTTAGAAGGCCTAAACTGCTAGTTTATTTTTATACTACTTTCTAACTGTAATTTTTCTCTTCTGTGGTTCTCAGTTCCTGAGACTATCAGAAATACGCATTTTTCAATGGTCATTACAGGTTGAGGACTGGTGCTATAGATAAAGGTATAGGAAGTGTGTGCCTACCAATCTCCCCAACAAAATCCCACACCTGTTGTGATTCTACCAGCACACAGAGGATCAGACACATCTAAGATCACTCCATACTGAGGAGACAGTTCAATGTAAGGAGTTCTGGACAGAACAGTAAACAATTCAAGAAAAAGTGGGAAGGTATTTTTCCCTTTTTGGTGTATGGTATGACTGTATCTACTTTTGACATTTGGATAAGAATGACAATAATCGTGAATTCATGTTTCCAAATGGCCGTGACTGTCTGACCTCTTTGGCTAGAGAAATGCTCTGATGCCCTTCAAATGGGTAATAGGAAAGGTTCCCAGCCCTAGGGAATAGGGAAGCTCCCATACTCATACCCCACAGCTGAGTTGGGGGACCCTGGGTTCCCTTCTCCTGTACCCTGGTAAGAATGTAATAGGGAAATCTCCCAATCATCTGTCAGCTAGTTACAGGAAATTAACCCTGATGGTGTCTCCCCAGCAGGTCAGGACTCATCAGAGGCCAGCCCCATCAGAAACACACACCTAGGCCAAGTCCAGGGCAGCCTCATCCAAGTAAAGGACAACAACATTGGTGTCCACACCTTTCTGGGAATTCCTTTTGCCAAGCCACCTGTAGGACCACTGCGCTTTGCACCACCTGAGGCCCCTGAACCGTGGAGTGGTGTGAGGGATGGGACCTCACACCCAGCCCTGTAAGTTCTGGACCCAGACGGTTTCAGTCACTGGGGTGAGAATGTGCTCTGAGCTATGAGCCACTCTGAAGTGTTTCCTTCATCTCAGATACATGGGAGTTTTCATTCCTTCTGGGGAGTGGCCCATGTGTTTTTCTGATGATGTGTTAAAATTGAGTAGAACAAGTGTTCCAGGTAGCTTGGTCAGAGCTTGGCACTCATGGGGAGTTAAATGCAGACACTGTTGAGAACAAGAAAGATATAAAATTGTTCACAGCTTCTAATTAAGGCCAGTGGTCTCTGTCACAATGGGAGGGATCTCTAAGCTTCAGTTAATGTGACTTATCACGCAGCAAGCACTCCTGAATTCAGGAGAATTCCCTGAAAACTGCAGCCCTGATTGATACATGCAAACCCACTCTCACAATCACTGTGACAACCAACAGGGCCAGGTGCCATTGACCAAGGGACAAGCATATGCAATTAATTCCCTCTGGAGACACTATAGGCAAAAGAAGTTCCCTGAGTGTCTGTACTTGGGAGGAAGGACTACTCACTACCCTTTAAGGCAGTGTTGTCCATTGATTCCTCTGTTATCTGTGAGAGTACAACACTCCCATATTGTAATCTTAGCAATTTTTATGTTGCTGTAAAAAAGTATTAATAAAGGCTATTTAGAAGTGAAAACTGCTATTACATGCTCCAGACTTTAATGTATTATTTGGGGGAAACACAGTGAAACAAAACTACAGTAGTTGATCACATGTCATCCAAAACGGTGAGCAGAGACTAGAAAATGCTTGCATGCCTGCTAACGCTTAGCTCACTTTTCCATTCTTATATAATTTAGTGAATGCCATTATAGACAGCCAATCATTTCCACAGAGACATCTAGCAGTGTCTCTCTCCCAGACTCAGAAAGATTAACATCCAGGCCACACACACTGAAAGTCTCCCTAGAAGTCAGGCTTCACTCCAGCTTTCATGGAGCCTCTGGCTTTTACCTTGGTTTGAAGTGACTTAGAGAGGGAATATGTGTTAACAGGGCAGTGTGAGGAGCAGCAGCTGAAGGTGGCTAAGAAAAAAATCAGGCTCACATTTATTTTTGCTCACAATACATCTTTTGGTATAACTGCTATTTCCATCAGATGTCTGCAAAATATCGTGATGACTATGAAGATCATGGAGAAAATGAATATGACCGTGCCTCCCATCTCTGTATCTGAGGACTGCCTGTATCTCAACATCTATGCACCAGCTTATGCCCATGAGGGCACTAACCTGCCTGTGAGTGCCAGGCCATGGTCAAGTTGGAGAAAGGGCATTTTTTTTTCCAAGATGATTAGAAGGGACAAAAGCAACCTGACCTCTAGTGAAGGCTAGACTCTCATGAAATGTCTTACCTCACTTAGGACATAGAAGGCCTTCTCAGCTACACTATGTAGCTGAAATCTGGATGTGGGGCACAGCACCCGAACACTGAGTAATCAAAGTCTCCAGCTCTTTGATTAAACCAGGACTCATGCTACAACTCCGGTCCTGCTGAACTGCTTAGGTGCTCAAGACCCAAACATTTTGGTCACCCAAATTTCCACTTTTGCATTACCTGTTGTGACAATGAGAGCTGATGATCCTTTCCATTCTTAATCCAGAGAGATATCCATGGAGACACCCCTCTTTGTTCCACTATGAAGGGTCTGAGTAATGATGACATTACTCAATACAGAGAGACATTAATTCAGAGACATATGGTGGGGATGGAGACTAGAGATATACTGACGGGGCATCTAGAAGTTCCTGCTATGGCCAAGCCCCTGAAGTCCTGAGGATTTTTGTGTTTCTGGAGCTGCACTGAGGCACAGCAGTTGATATATGATAAGCAGACCAGCATAGCTTGGATGGACTAGGAGTTTCCTGGCCTCTCTCTTGACTTCTCCAGGTGATGGTATGGATCCATGGTGGCGCACTGGTTACAGGAGGGGCTTCCATGTTTGATGGATCCCTATTGACAGCTACTCAGGATGTGGTGGTGGTCACTATCCAGTACCGTCTGGGTGTCCCAGGCTTCTTCAGGTGAGCCTGGGGCTGGTCTGGACAATGGTAGCTGAGAAGATCCTAGACAGCGCTTTGATCCCTGTCTCTTCCACTTCTCAGCACTGGAGACCAGCACGCCAGAGGCAACTGGGGCTACCTGGACCAAGTGGCTGCCCTTCGCTGGGTCCAGCAGAACATCGCCAACTTTGGAGGCAACCCTGATCAGGTCACAATTTTTGGCGAGTCAGCAGGTGGCACAAGTGTGTCTTCACATGTTGTGTCCCCCATGTCCCAAGGACTCTTCCACAGAGCCATCATGGAGAGTGGGGTTGCTGTGCTACCTGACCTTATCTCTGACAGCTCTGAGATGGTCTCCACTGTAAGTGCCCTTAACCATCACTGGCCAAGTCTCCTGCCTCAGCCTTCATATGCTGGTACTCTGGTGTTCTGTTGTGTGGGAAAAGAAGGATCATTGGAAATAACTTGTTTCCAATAATTTCTGAGACACTTAGGGATTAACATCTACTCACATCTACTTCATACTGAGTGAGTGAGTTATCTGACAAGCAAACTGCTCTTGCAGTTTCTATCCTTGATAGAATAAGTATGCATGGGTTTGGGAGGTGTTTCATCAGGTTTTTTTTTTTTGTTTGTTTTTGTTTTTGTTTTGTTTTTTCCAAAAAAGGTGCTTTGAATGAATGCCTGAGGACATAAGTTCAAATCCCCAGTACCCACAAAGGGCTGGACATAATCACATGTATCTGTAATTCTGATGTTCCTGTGCTCATGTGGAGACAGAGACAAGAGAATTCCTGGATGTAGACAGACAAGCTCAGCTAGTGTAGGCAGCAACAAAACAGAAGACACTGTCAATGAAGGGAGGCATTGAAGACTGAGACTTTGTCCTCAAACCTTCATATACAAACCTTGGCACACTTATTCCATCCCTCATACATGACACAGAGAAAGATGGGTGGAGAAATCAAAACTACCCTAACAGAAAGAAGTATGTAGGTAGAAAGCGTACTTCCTGCTGGCTGTCACCTTTGACCACTAGGGGAATGGGAACAATTTCTACTTATTCCAATCCACACAACACACATGACAGAATGGAAATTGGAGGAGAGAGGATCAACTTGGAACTGAGAAATCTTCTTCCTGTTCATTCCCTTTACAGACGGTGGCCAAACTATCTGGATGTGAGGCCATGGACTCAGAGGCCCTGGTGCGCTGCCTGAGAGGCAAGAGTGAAGCAGAGATTCTGGACATTAACAAGGTGGGAGAATTTTGTGTGTCTGAGAACCTGGTCTACATGATGAGGAATTCTGAACTAAATACCTCATCTTTATGAGTTTGTGTTCTTTCAGTTTGTATACACAATGAACATGAGCTTAGGCTAATCTAAGTGCGGATTATCCTTAGGGTGAGCAGTGCACCCTGAACTAGTGTGAAATGAAAAAATATGGTGAAGGTAACTCAATGGACATCAGCTATTTCAACAATTTCTGCACTGATGTTTAATGATCCCCAGGACTTCAAGGTAATTCCTGCTGTGGTGGATGGAGTGTTCCTACCCAGGCATCCTCAAGAGTTATTGGCTTCCGTGGATTTTCACCCTGTCCCCAGCATCATTGGTGTCAACAATGATGAGTATGGTTGGGACCTTCCCATGGTGAGGCACAGTTCCAATCCTCTCGGAGCCTGAAGACCCATATGCTAAGCTGTGGGAACTCAATACATCCTTAATCTAAGTCTCCTGATCTAACACTTTACACTTTCTTGTGCCTGCCAGTACTTGGGCTCTGCTCAGACAATAATGGAAATAACCAGAGAGAACCTGAATGCTGTTCTGAAGAATGCAGCAGCACAAATGGTGAGAAACCTCTGATCCTGTCCAAGTAGAGGGGTCCTTCATAGCTCCTTTCAGACAGATTCCCTGGGAATAAAGCTCAGTGTATATGTATGATTCTCGGTGGGGTCCTCAGAGATGAAGCTTCTAACCTATACCCATTGTTATCCCAGATGTCATGCTCCCAATACCAAAGGCTGCTGCTTACCTAACGTACAATACGCCTCACTTCATTCTTGCTGGTTTCCCTGGTGTAGATGCTGCCTCCTGAGTGCAGTGACTTGCTAATGGATGAGTACATGGGAGACACTGAGGACCCCCAGACCCTCCAAATTCAGTATACAGAGATGATGGGGGACTTCCTGTTTGTGATCCCTGCACTCCAAGTAGCACATTTTCAGCGTGAGTACATCTGTCATGAGGCTTAGGGGAGCATCTCAGGGATGTGGGTCACAGTGAGCACTGTGGTATTCAGGTTTCCTTGTGTCTAATTCAACAGAGTAAAATCTAGATACAGAGGAGAAAATGGGTTTCGGACATTCAATTGAATTAGCAAAACCACTTTCTAGATGGCCTGGAGTGTCTAGCCAAAGGCTTTTCCATAGCTGTGTTCCAACCTGGAGCTCGATCTCCTATTTAACTTCTGTAATTCCAGGCAACCAAATATGCAACAGAAAACCTTCAGGTGGGGTTCAGCTACATCACTTTCTGTCTCCACCTGCAGGTCCCCATGCTCCTGTCTATTTCTATGAGTTCAAACATCAATCCAGCTTTCTCAAGAATACCAGGCCACACTATGTGAAGGCTGACCATGGGGATGAAGTTCCTTTTGTCTTTGGATCCTGGCGCTTTGGCATGGAACGTGAGTCTTCTTTACTTTTCTCAAGCTGAATGAGGTTCCAAATGACTCTTTGGGGACTTCTGAGCCCTCAGTCTTTTTGAGAAAATTTATGTTCTGAGAGAGGACAAATCCAATGTTGTGGCCCCAAATCAAAGTTGATGTAGAATCTTCAACCCTTCCAGTCTAGCCAGTAATAGAGAACCTGACAGCAAAATCATGCAGAAATTCAGTTAGAGGCTTGCATGGCTATTAGATACTCTATATAGCAAAGAAGGGAGGCAACAAAGCCAATAGTGTGGGGTCAGACATCACCTGAGGTGGTGAATGTGAAGAGTGAGTTGACACTTGCGTGAGGTGGCATATACATTGTCTTCCTCATAACTATAGTTAACTTCACTGAGGAGGACGAGCTGCTGAACAGGAGGATGATGAAGTACTGGGCCAACTTCGCACGATATGGGTGAGAACACACCTCTCTCTCTCAACCTAACACATGTGGGTCTCTATTAAGGCTCTCTTTTGAATGGACGCCTTCTTGCCTGCATGGATCTTCCATTGCATGAATGTTTTGTCTACACAATAGCACATTTATGCAGGTACCTTATAGTTAGCAGATCCTTGTCATCTCACGGTGACCTACCTGATGAGCTATAGTGCTGTGGTACTGTTGCTGAGATCTTTCCTCTTAGAGGCAGATATAGAACTTGTCAGGTAGTTCTTTCCCAACAAGGAGCAGAAACTAATGAAGTGACACTTGTATGCACATATCAAGATACCTGTACCATCAGACCCCTTAAACACTGGCTGGCTTGTTCCACTGCCTTGATCCACATCAGGGGATCAGGCTTTGTAACAGAGTGACCTCATCCTTCTTTCCTGTGTGTTATATTCAAGGAACCCCAACAGCCAGGGTCTACCCTACTGGCCTATGTTGGACCATGAGGAGCAGTACCTACAGCTGGACATCCAGCTTGCTGTGGGCCGAGCCCTGAAGGCCAGAAGGTTGCAGTTCTGGACCAAGACTCTGCCCCAGAAGATCCAGGAGCTAAAGGGGGCTCAGGACAAGCATGCATGGTAGTGGTCTGTGTTAGGAAAGGTGTGTGGGTTCAGAGCAAATAGGGGCCATTCTAAAGTTACAAAATCCATTTATTCATTTTTGTTTGTTCCATCACTCACATAAGCATCCCTAACCTCTCCATTTGTCCTTTCAGACATGTATTTCAAACCCTGTGTGCATTACTCCTTATTCTCTTGGGCAGACTTTTGTTAGAGTCAATAAATGCTCTAATTACAGTGTGTGTGTGAGTCCTAAAGTCACTTATCTCTTTTAACACTTCCCTGTGTTTAGACTCCTGTTCTTCCTTTTTTTATTCCTTCCTGCCCTCCATTATCTCCTCTCCATCATCACTCTCTTTTTCTCCTAGTCCAAGACAATATTCAAATGAAGCAGAAGCTTCAGAGACTGTTGACTACAGGGACTGACTGCATCAAAATCCTCTATAATCTCTTGGCAAGTTCATGTTTTATCATGTTTGTATTTGCCATCAGAAAACCTTTTCCCAAACCCTATTGCCTTCATCAGTTCAGAAAGCTGTTCCCAAGGATCATAAACTCCAAATTGGACACAGCATCTGTGTCCTCCCATGTTTGGAGGCTGAGATAAGAAGATTGTATAAGACAGGGATGATAACAAGACCCAAACCTCTGCAACAAAACAAAAACCATGGCCACAGTAACTTACAAAGCACAGGAATCAATCTACTTATCTATATATTGAGAAATCCAGGGTCAAGATACCCCCAAGTTTGCTGTGTGGTGAGAAAGAATTGTCCGGCTAGAGATCTCAAGGTCATCTTGTGCCCTGTATAATGTGTAAACAAAAGCATTACAAGGGTAACATTAAGTTCTGCTGACTTGAACTGGCAGCTGGGAAGGATTTCCTGCCAGTGAGACTGTCCGTGTAGGTTGTCTCACTGCAGGACTAAGAAAAGATTTTGTTGATAGCATGCCTTTGCTTATCAGTTCAGTATATACACACTAAAGTTTCAACAGGAAGTCAGAAGAAACTTTAGCCTTCTAACACTTATCTCATTATTAATATCTTGAGTGTGGATTGTTTATATCGTGCTCTGGACTTATCTTAGGCTTATGTATGTTAGGCAAGTGTTCCACACATGAACTATACCAGTCAGACTCTGTGAATTGTTCAAATGCAATTAAGTTAATCTCTTTGAGGTGTCTGGCTTAGTAAGTCTGAGAAAACTCACAAGGCCTGCAGCTGCCACTAGATCAGAGTTAGACTATTCCCCCTACTTCCCACAGGGCTTTCCTCAGGTCCTTTTGCTGTTGTTCACTACATTTAACCCTGTTTCAAAGTAAACATGACATTATTTTATCTGGCTCTATTGGGTCTTCTCTCAAACCCAATATAAAGAGAACATTTTGTCTTAACTGCATACGATGTTTTTGTTTCCTTTTATTGTGGCGTGACATCCAAGTGTGCACTTTACACACTTTATATACTTAATCTATGCACAACTGTTGCCCTGTTAATTAGCTTGTCTTTGGGGGGACATGGTTTCCCTATAGCTGTGGCTGCCCTGAACTCATGATCTCACTGTGTTGACTTCCTTAGTGGTTGGTTTTTAGGTATGGGCCACCCATCTCAGATTTGGTTCTAAACAGCTGTATGGATATTCTCACACGATTTCATGTATTCAAATTTTGTGTATACAACCTAGAGTAGAATTGCTAACTTATGATTTATATGTGTTAAACATTTAAAGAAGTTGTAATGTTAGGCTATAGCAGTGGCAGAGTGCTTGCCCTGAATGTACAAAGCCCTGGGCACAATAAAAAATAAAATAAAGCCAGATCAGATGATATAAGCTTGCAATCCCAGATTCTCAGTGAGATGAGGCCAGAGTTCACAAGTTAACACCTGTCTGAGCTCTAGAGGAATATCCAGATAAAAGGGAAAATTTAGTTGTGGTCTGTCCCCACATAAAAAAAGTACAAAATGGCTGATAGGTGGCAACGGAGCCTTTAATCCAGCATCCTGGAGTGAGAAGCAAGTGGATCTCTGAGTTGTTGGCCTACATAGACTATACAGGGAAGTTTCTGGAGACCTAGCTCTACATCGAGACAGCCTGTCTTGAAAAAAGGTATAAAACATTCATAAAAATATAATTTAACTTAGTGAGTTATTAGTAAGGGGAAATAGAAAAAAAGACTAGGAAAAAAGAAGAAAGAAGAGTAGAAAGAGGAGGAGGGGAAAGGAGTGGGAGGAAGAAAAGGAGAAGGAAGAGTTGAAGAAGAAGAAAGCACAAGAAGAGGAAGAAGTGGAAAGGAAAATGTGGTTCTGGGTTTGCTGGGTCTTGGTTCTGCCATATGTCTCAGTGGCAGAGGACTTATCTGACTTATGAAAGACCCTAGATGCAATGTTCTGTGCCCTCCCTCTTTAGAAGCTTTGGGATAATTGACTACGTCAGAGCTGGTTGGGTGTCAAATTTCCATGTCCACCTCTAGCCAACCCCCAAGCTTTCTCACATCTAGAAACGGCTTCCAACACATCTGATGAGCAGCAGACCTGCTCCCTCCTTCAGTTCAAGCTGCCTTGAAAACGAGCATAAGCCGCCAGCGAGGTCAGCCCCGAGATGGATGTCTGTGGCTCAGCTTCTTGAAAGACTGAAGCAGGAGGATTTCATGAGCGCAGGAGCAAAAGGGCTACCCAGTCTATATACATGTGTGAACATGTAAGTATCATAACATGTGGCTTATAAACAATAGACATGTGTTTATAGTTTTGGAGACCATGGAGCTCAAGGTTAAAATATCACACGTGTTATGTGGTAAGGGCTAGCTCTCTATGCCAAAGACTGAACCTTGTGTTTTCAACTGGGCAGGTGGGGAAAATAATGGTGCTCAAGATCTGGACACACTGTATGCATGTATGAACTTACCAAAGAATAATCAAAACCTTAAGGTAATGGTTATACAGATCAGTGGTAGAGGTCTTTAATCTAGAGTGTAAGACCTTAGATCCAATTCTCTGTACTGGCTTTTTTAGATCTCCTGGTCTCCTGTGACAACTCCTAAAAATCTAACTCTCCTTAACATCCTATCGTAGACAAGATTTCAACATGGACGTGAGATGCATAGCACCTAGAGGTTCCCATATTGGCACCCAAGTTGTGAACAATGGAAAAGTTTCAACTTATTGTGCTTAAAAATCAAATGTCACCTATTACCCATATTTGAGAGAATCTATTAATGTAGTTTATTTCTGTCTCAAGGGGCAGGTGGTATAAGCTTTTGAGAAATAGGTCTTGGCATGTATTAGCTTTTTATGCCTGAGGCTGTGTGTGTGTGAGTGTGTGTGTGTGTGTGTGTGTGTGTGTGTCCAGAGGAGCAGGGCTGACACTTTTGTGTCTGCTGAGGCTTGTTTTTGCCCCCAATGACCCTGGTGACCCTGGGAGGCCCACCCTTTCATGAGCACAGCACATCTGTGGAGATATTGGACTGTGGGGTGTGTCATAAAAGTAGGATAAGGGTGTCAGAAGGTTCAGAAATGTCCAGTAGAGGAGATTCCTATTCCCTGTCCCCCTGAGACCATGTCTTTCTTGGACTGATCATCCTGGCTCTTTTCAATCTCCTGGTCCCCTGTGACTCGCCTCTATTCCAACTTCTGGTCAACTGAACTTGTAGGAGAAGTTTTGTGGGTTAACAAGCTTTTCCCTTTTTAATACACTGCATTGAAGGCCAACACAGGACGGCACGACCTTTGGAGTTATGTGTCTAGCAAGGTGCATGTCATTCTCCATACTCCAAATACAGTCATGACATGGTCTGCAAAGGTCATTTTTATACAAAATGGAGGACCTGGCTCAGGCCAGAGTGCAGCTTGTTCTCAGCAACACAAACCTGAGGGAGTTTTGTTTTTTAATCTAAACAGTTATGAACATTTTTTATATTTTTATTTTTTTATTAATTACTCTTTATTCACTTTGTATCCCCCCATAAACCCCTCTCGCCTCCCCTCACAAGCCCAACCTCACTCCTCCTTCTTCACGCATGCCACTCTCCAAGTCCACTAATAGGGGAGGTCCTCCTCTCCTTCCTTCTGATCTTAGTCTATCAGATCTCATCAGGAGTGGCTGCATTGCCATCTTCTGTGGCCTGGTAAGGCTGCTCCCCCCTCAGGGGGAGGTGATCAAAGAGCAGGCCAATCAGTTCATGTCAGAGGCAGTCCCTCTTCCCATTACTATGGAACCCACTTAGACACTAAGCTGCCATGGGCTACATCTGTGCAGGGGTTCTAGGTTATCTCCATGCATGGTACTTGGTTGGAGTATAAAGTCTCTGGGAAGACCACTGTGTTCAAATTTTCTTGTTCTGTTGCTCTCCTTGTGGAGTCCCTGTCCTCTCCAGATCTTACTATTTCTCACTTCTTGGAATCTTATGTAAGAAGTGGGAAACAGTTATGAACATTTAAATCATGAGTTTCTGTGATAAACTTTCACATTATTAGGCAAAAAACATGAGAGTAGATTTACTGAATCAAAAAGCACAAGGGTGTGTTTAATTCTTGAAGGTAGTTCCAACCTGTCTTTTAAAATGACTACACCACTTTGAGTCTTTTTCAGTGATCTTATGTTTTTTGGAACACTGATTATATGGGTGTGTGGTCATGGTGTGTGTTTTCAAATGATTCTGTGCACATTTTTTCCTATATAGACTTTTTTATTGATGAGTCATTTTCAACCTTTATAATCTTTCTTCTTCTTTTTATTTTTTAAATTAATTTTATATGAATTACAGTTTATTCACTTTGTATCCCAGCTGTAGCCTCCTCTCTCATTCCCTCCTAATCTCACCCTTCCTTCCTTATCTCCTCCTATTCCCACTGATAGGGGAGGTCCTCCTACCCTTCCATCTGATCCTAGCTTATCAGGTCTCATCAGGACTGGCTGCATTGTCCTCCTCTGTGGCCTGGCAATGCTGCTACCCTCTCAGGGGGATGGTGTTCTAAGACCCTACCACTGAGTTCATGTCAGAGACAGTCCCTGTTCCCCTTACTAGGTAACCCCCTTGGGTACTGAGCTTCTGTGGGCTACACCTGAGCAGGGGTTCTAGGTTATATCCATGAATGGACCTTGGTTGGAGTATCAGTCTCAGAAAAGACACCTGTTCCCAGATATTTTAGTTCTGTTACTCTCCTTGTGGAGCTCCTGTCCTCTCCAGGTCCTACTATCTCCCCATTCTTTCATAGGATTCCCTGCACTCCAAGGGAGTGCACACAGTTATTCCTAATTAAACTAAACAAACCGCTAGACTCCTGTGTTCAAGAGGACTGTTCCTAGAAAATTGTGTAAGAACAACAGCAGCTACTCACTAAATTCAGAGCAAGAAACCCAGCAGCAGGGCAGCTGTCTCTAGGTCTTCTCTGGATGACAAGAGAGCTCTCTGTCTAACAAAGACCACAGTTTCGACTCAGATCTATCTGCCTGAGGTGAGCTGTGGCAATTCCTGAGAAACACAGGCAATTCAGTAACCATAACCAAAAAACGGATGAGGCCCCTTCCGGAAAAACCATCTCCCTGCCAAGGGGATTGTCTCCATCCCAGTATTCCAGGAAGCACCAGAAACTAATAGACAACACCTAAGATAGCCCAAATGGGTAGAGGCCAGCCTAAAAGACCAACCAACAAAAGACAGAGCAATATGGCATCTCCAGAACCTAGTTATCCAGAGGCAAGAAGCCCTGAACACCCCAGCATAAATTAAATTGAAGAAGATAACCTTATATCTATGTTTATGAAGAAGATGATAGAGGAAACAAATAAAATGCATAAAGAATTAGAAGAAGATAAAGTCAAACAGATTATGGCCATTTGTAAAGAAATGGAGGCAGATAAAGAAAAACAGATTATGACTATCCATAAAGAAATACAAGAATATAAAGACAAACAGATTATGGCCATCCATTAAGAAATATGGGAAGAAGCAGCATATTTGTAATAGCCAGAAGCTGGAAACAGCCCAGATGCCCCTCAACTGAAGAATGGATGCAGAAATTGTGGTATATCTACACAATGGAATATTACTCAGCAATGAAAAACAAGGAAATCATGAAATTTGCAGGTAAATGGTGGGACTTGGAAAGGATCATCCTGAGTGAGCTATCCCAGAAGCAGAAAGACACACACGGTATATACTCACTCATATAGACATATAACATAGGATAAACCTACTAAAACCCTGAACATCTAAAGAAACTAATCAAGAGAGCTAAATCCTGACTAGAACGCTCAATCCTCATCCCGAAAGGCAAAGAGGATAGAAATTAGAAGAAGAAGAAAACAGAAAACAACCTAGGAACCTGCCACAGAGGGCCTCTGAAAGGCTCTGCCCTGCAGACTATCAATGCAGATGCTAAGACTTATGGCCAACTGTTGGGCAGAGTGCAGGGAATCTTATGAAAGAAGTGGGAAATAATAAGAGGACAGGAACCCCACAAGGATAGCTATAGAACCAGAAAAATTGAACACAGGGGTCTTTCCAGAGACTCATACTCCAACCAAGTACCATGCATGGAGATAACCTAGAACCCCTGCACAGATGTAGTCCGTGGTAGTTCAGTGTCGAAATGGGTTCCATAGTAATGGGAAGAGGGACTGCCTCTGACATGAACTGATTGGCCTGCTCTTTGGTCACCTACCCCTGAGGGAGGAGCAGCCTTACCAGGCCACAGAAGATGGCAATGCAGCCACTCCTGATGAGATCTGATAGATTAAGATCAGAAGGAAGGAGAGGAGGACCTCCCCTATCAGTGGACTTGGGGAGTGGCATGCGTGAAGAAGGAGGAGTGAGGTTGGGCTTGTGAGGGGAGGCGAGAGGGGTTTATAGGGGGCTACAAAGTGAATAAACTGTAATTAATAAAAATTAAAGAAACATGGGAAGATGCAGCCAAACAATTTGTAGCCTTTAGAGAGGAAATAATTAAATCACTGAAAGAAATAAAAGAAGCAGAGGAATGTTTAAATAAACAGCTGAAGGATTGAAAGAAAAACAGGAAAATACAATGAGACAGGTAAAGGAAATCAATAAAACAGTTCAAGATCTGAATATAGAATTGGAAAAACTAAAGAAAACACAATTGGAGGAAATAATGGCGAGGAAGAACTTAGGTAAGAAAACAGGAACTACAGAGGAAAGCATAACCAACAGACTACAAGAGATGGAAGAAAGAATCTCAGGTGTTGAAATACAATGAAAGAAATCCATTTATCCATCAAAGAAAAGAATAAATCTAAAAAATTCCTGATACAGACCATCTAAGAAATCCAAGACACCATGAAAAGACAAAACCTAAGAATAATAGGAGTAGAAGAAAAACAAGATTTCGTCCTCCAAGGCCCAGAAAATAATTTCTTAAAATCATAGAAGAAAATTTCCCCCAACTAAAAGGAGAAGCCTATAAGCATACAGGAGGACTACAGTATACCTAATAAATTAGACCAGAAAAGAAAATCCTCCTGCCACATAATAATCAAAACAGTAAGTATACAGAACAAAGAAAAAGAATGCTAAAAGCTGTAAGGGAAAAAGGCCAAGTGACATATAATAGCAAACATATAACAATCACACCTGAATTCTCAACAGAGACTATGAAAGCCAGAAGGGCCTGTATGGATATCATGAAGACTCTAAGAGGCTACTAGACCACAGAAAAATGCTCAGTCATCATAGATGGAGAAAACAAGATATTCAACACCAAAACAAATTTAAACAATACTTACCCACAAATCCAGCACTACAGAAGATAATAGAAGGAAAAATACAACACAGGAAAGCTAACTACATTTAGGAAAACACAGGAAATAAATAACCTCACTACAACAAAACTAAAAGTAGCTAAATAC
Organism: Psammomys obesus; assembly: GCF_907164565.1. Lineage (NCBI taxonomy): Eukaryota > Metazoa > Chordata > Mammalia > Rodentia > Muridae > Psammomys > Psammomys obesus. Next base: position 21,356,458 of record NW_026596034.1, read on the forward strand.
ACAAACACCCTACCACCAACAACAGCAAAACCAAAGCATTTAACAACCTCTGGTCATTGATCTCCCTTAACATCAATGGACTCAACTCTCCAATAAAAAGACACAGACTAACAGAATGGATACATACACAAGATCCAACAATCTGTTGCATACAAGAAACACACCTAAGTCACAAAGATAGACATTACCTGAGGGTAAAGAGCTGGGAGACAACTTTCTAAGCAAATGGACCCAAGAAGCAAGCAGGAGTAGCCTTCTAATATCTAATAAAATAGATTTTCAACCAAAATTAATCAAAACAGAAGGGAAGATCATTTCATACTCATCAAAGGAAAATTCCACCAGAAGACATTACAATTCTGAACATCTATGCCCCAAATACAAGAAGACCCACATTTGTAAAAGAAACATTAATAAAACTGAAATCACACATAGATCCCCACACATTAATAGTGGGAGATTTCAACACTCCACTCTCAACAAAGGACACGTCAACAAAACAGAAATTAAACAAAGAAACAATAACTCTAATAGAGGTCATGAATCAAATGGACCTAACAGACATCTACAGAACCTTTCACCTACACAAAAGAATTTCCCTTCTTCTCAGCACCTCCAAAATAGACCATATAGTCTATTTATAGAACCTTCTCCAAAATAAACCATATAGTTGGTCATAAAGCAAGCCTCAACAGATACAAAAAGATGGAAATAATCCTTTGTATCCTATCTGACCACCATGGACTAAAGCTGAACCTCAACAACAACAGAAATAGTGAAAAGCCTACACACACATGGAAACTGAACAACTTGCTACTCAATGACAGCTGGGTCAGGAGAGAAATAAAGAAAGAAATCAAAGACTTCCTAGAATTCAATGAAAATGAAGGCACAACATACCCAAACTTGTGGGACACAATGAAAACAGTGCTAAGAGTAAAGTTCATAGCACTAAGTGGCTTCAAGAAGAAATTCGAAACATCTCATTCAAGCAACTTAATGGCACATCTAAAAGCTCTAAAGAAAAAAGAAGCAGATACACCAAAGAGGAGTAGGTTGTTGGAAATAATCAAACTCAGGGCTGAAATCAATAAATTACAAACAAATAAAGCAATTCAAAGAATCAATGAAACCAAAAACTGGTTCTTTAAGAAAATCAACAAGATAGAAAAACCCTTAGCCAAACTAACTAAAAGGCATAGAGACACTATCCAAATTAACAAAAACAGAAATGTAAAGGGGGACATAACAAAAGACATGAGGAAATCCAAACAATCATTAGGTCTTACTTCAAAAGTTTATATGCCACAAAATTTGAAAATCTAAATGAAATGGACAATTTTCTTGATAGATTCCACTTACCAAAGCTGAATCAAGACCAGGTAAATCAGTTAAATAGTCCTATATCCGCAAGGAAATAGAAGTAGTCATCAAAAGTCTCCCATCCAAAAAAAAAAAAAAAAAAAAAAGCCCATGGCCAGCTGGTTTCAGCACAGAATTCTACCAGACCTTCAAAGACGAGCTAACACCAATACTCTTCAAACTATTTCACAAAATAGAAACAGAAGGAACACTACCAAATTCATTCTAAAAAGCCACAGTCACCTTGATACCTAAACCTCACAAAGACCCAACAAAGAAAGAGAATTTCAGGCTAATCTCCCTTATGAGCATTGATGCAAAAATACTCAACAAAATACTTGTAAACCAAATCCAAGAACACATCAAAGATATCATCCACTATAACCAAGTAGGCTTCATCCCAGGTATGCAAGGGTGGTTCAATATACAGAAATCCATCAATGTGATCCACCATATAAACAAACTGAAAGAAAAAAAAAACATGATAATCTCCCTAGATGCTAAAAAAGCATTTGACAAAATCCAACATCCATTCATGTTTAAAGTATTGGAGAGATCAGGGATACAAGGCACATATCTAAACATAGTAAAGGCAATATACAGCAAGCCTATAGGCAACATCAAACTAAACGGAGAGAAACTTAAAGCAATCCCACTGAAATCAGGGACAAGACAAGGCTGCCCACTCTCTCCATATCTCCTCAACATAGTGCTGGAAGTCCTTGCTAGAGCAATAAGACAATTAAAGGAGATCAAGGGGATTCAGTTTGGAAAGGAAGAAGTCAAAGTATCACTATTTGCAGATGATATGATAGTATACATGAGTGACCCCAACAATTCTACCAGGGAACAGCTGATAATCACCTTCAGCCATGTGGCTGGATACAAAATCAACTCAAAAAAATCAGTATTCTTCCTGTATGCAAAAGACAAATGGGCTGAGAAAAAAATTAGGGAAACAACACCCTTCACAATAGCCACAAAGGACATAATGTACCTTGGTGTACATCTAACCAAGCAAGTCAAAGACTTATATGAAAAAAATTTCCAGTCTCTGAAGAAAGAAATAGAAGGAGATATCAGAAGATGGAAATATCTCCCAAGCTCATGGCTTGGCAGGATTAACATAGTAAAAATGGCCATCAATGGAATTGAATAGAAGACTCAGAAATAAACCCACACACATATGGACACCTGATTTTTGACAAAGATGCCAAAACCATACCATGGAAGAAATATAGCATTTTTGTGGATGTGTACATGTAGAAAATGCAAATACATCCATACATATCACCCTGCACAAAACTAAAATCCAAGTGGATCAAAGACCTCAATATGAAAACAGATACACTAAACCTGTTAGAAAATAAAGTGGGAAAGAGCCTTGAACTCATTGGCACAGGAAACAACTTCCTAACAGAACACCAACAGCACAGGCTCTAAGAGCAACAATCAATAAATGGGACCTCATGAAATGAAAAGCTTCCGTAAAGCAAAGGATACTGTCGTCAGAACAAAATGACAGCTTACAGATTGAGAAAGGATCTTCACCAACCCTATATCTGTCAGAGGGCTACTATCCAGAATATATAAAGAACTTAAGAAATTAAACAGCAACAAATCAAGTAACACAATTAAAAAAAATGGTGTACAGAACTAAACAGAGAATTCTCAATAGAGGAATATCAAATGGCAGAGAAACACTTAAAGAAATGCTCAACATCTTTAGTCATCAGGGAAATTCCTATCAAAACGACCCTGAGATATCACCTTACACCCATCAAAATGGCTAAGATAAAAAACTCAAGTGACAACATATGCTGGAGAGGATACATTCCCTCCATAGCTGGTGGGAATGTAAACTTGTACAACCACTTTGGAAATCAATCTGGCGTCTTCTCAGACAATTAAGAATAGTGCTACCACAAGATCCAGCTATACCACTCCTAGGCATATATCCAAAAGACGCTCAAGTATACAACAAGGACAATTGCTCAACCATGTTCTTAGCAGCTTTATTTGTAATAGCCAGAAGCTGGAAACAACCCAGATGTCCCTCAGGTGAGGAATGGATACAGAAATTGTGGTACATTTGCACAAAGGAATACTATTGTGGAATTAAAAACAAGGACCTCCTGAAATTTGCAGGCAAACAGTGGGATCTAGAAAAGATCACCCTGAGTGAGGTATCCCAGAAACAGAAAGACACACATGGCATTTGCTCACTTATGAGTGGATATTAGACATATAATATAGGATAATCATACTAAAATCTGTATACCCTAGGAAGCTAATCAAGAAGGTATTCCCTGGGTAAGATGCTCAGTCTTCATTCTGAAAGGCAAAAGGGATGGAAAACAGAAGAGGGAGAAAACAGGAAATAGGACAGGAGCCTATCACAGAGGGCTTCTGAAAGACTTTACTCAGCAGGGTATCAAAACATATGCTGAGACTCATAGCCAAACTTTGGGCAGATTACAGGGAATTTTATGACAGAAGGAGGAAACAGAAAGACCTGGAGGGGACAGGAGCTCCACAAGGAGAGAAACAGAACCAAAAATCTGGGCACAGGAGTCTTTTGTGAGACTGATACTCTAAACAAGGACCAAGCATGGAGATAATCTAGAACCCCTGCACAGATGTAGCCCATAGCAGCTCAGTGTCCAAGTGGTTTCCGAAGTAATAGGAACAGGGACTGTCTCTGACATGAACTCATGGGCTGGCTCTTTGATCACCTCCACCTAAGGGGGGAGCAGCCTTACCAGTCCACAGAAGAAAACAATGAAGCCAGACCTGATGAGACGTGATAGACTAGGGTCAGATGGAAGAGGAAGATAACACCCCTATCATTGGACTGGGGAGGGGCATAGGAGAAGAAGAGGGAAGGGAGTGGGTTTGGGAGGGGTTTGCGGAGGAGACTACAGATGGGATACAAAGTGAAAAATCTGTAATTAAATAAAAATTTAAAAAGTACCAATTGGATTCCCTCTCATATAATAAAAGGAATTCCAATCTCTGGAGCTGCCACGTTCTATATGGATTTTATATGGATGCCAATAAATCAAAAAGGGCAGGTTATAAGACAGAAAATGTGAGTAAAGTGGTGGAGAGTCCTTATGATTCAGTTCAAAAATCAGAATTACATGCCATTCTCTTGGTTTTTATCAGATTTTCTTTTTTTTTTCTTTATTAATTACACTTTATTCACTTTGTATCCCCCCTGTGGTTCCCTCCCTCCTCCAGGCCCAATCCCTCCCTTCCTCCACCCTCTGCATGCATGCCCCTTCCCAAGTCCACTGATAGGGTAGGTCTTCTTTTCCTTCCTTCTGATCCTAGTCAATTAGGTCTCATCAGGAGTGGGTGCATTGTCTTCTTCTGTGGCCTGGTAATGCTGCTTCCCCCTCAGGGGGAGGTAATTAAAGAGCAGGCCAATCAGTTCATGTCAGAGACAGTCCCTGTTCCTATTACAATGGAACCCACTTGGACACTGAACTGCCATGGGCTACATCTGTGGTTTTATCAGATTTTCAAGAATCTCTTAATATATTCACTGAGTCCCAATATGCAGAAAAAGTTGTTCTGCATGTTGAAACTGCTGATCTAATTTGGTATAATTTGGACTTAACTTTAGTTTCTTTAATTATTACAAGTAATCAGAAATAGAAATAATCCATTGTGTATAACACATACCAGATCTCATACGGGTCTTCCAGGCTCTGTAACATAAGGCAATGGCGTAATTGATTATCTACTGATAGGAAGTGTGTTAGAGGCTTCAGAATTTTATTAAAAAAAAAAACCACCATGTTAACAGCAAAGGTTTAAAAAGAGTTTTCTATAACTTGGCAACAAGCCAAAGAAATTGTGAAAAAATGTCCCACTTGTTCTTTATATATCCAAACTCCACTACCTGCAGGAAATAACCCTAAAGGTAACCCAAAAAAAGAAATTTGGCAAATGGACATATTTTATTTTACAGTTTGGTAAACTGAAATATGTGCACCATACTATAGACACACTTTCAGGCTTTCGATGGACATTCTGAAAAGGCCAATTCAGTTATTATGCATTTATTAGAAGTGATGGCAGTTATGGGTTTATCTAAACAAATTAAGACTGAGTGTGTCTCTAATAAAATGAAATGATTCTTTTCATATTATAAGATAAAACATGTCACAGATACACCGCACAATCCTACTGGTCAAGCAGTCATTGAAAGATCCAATCATACTTTAAGGGACATGTTTAAGAAACAGAGAGGGGTATCAAAGATCCCCAGGGATAAATTACATAATGCTTTATCGACTTAAATTTCTTAAATGCTAATAAACAGCAAGCAACGGCTGCAGAGAGACACTGGGTTATAGGAAAAATTTCCCAATTATTTCAGCCTATTTATTTCAAAGATACCCTAACTTCACAATGGAGAGCAGGGAATGTGTTTTGCTGGGGAAGAGGACTTGCATATGTGCATGCAGGAGAAGAGAAATTATGGGTTCCATCAATATTAATAAAAATCAGATATTACAGAGGAAGACCACCAGAAGCTCTTGGCCACACACAAGAAGAGAGAAATCAAGAAGACTAAACAGAACAGGTAATATAAATTGATGATCTCTTCACATGGAAACAACTCTGAAATTGACTGAGACATAAAAAATATGTTCAGCCAGAGTTCCAACAACTCATGGCCAATAAATCTTTGGCTACACATTCTTCAAAATTTATTATGCCATTCTTTTAAAAGGCAAAGATTATTGGTTTACAGTTAGTTTCATCCTGCACATCTCATACATTTATAATTGTAGGCCTGTATAATGCTTGTGAAAAATTCTATGTTTGCAGAACAAAAGGACCAGACCCTGGAGACACTGGATCAAACCTGACAGAATTCATCCTTCCAGCATGCTGAGACATTGACACATTGTTTCCAGCGTCTTGAATGTTTCAGCATTCTGCTTGTTCCTGCCTCAACTGCTTCAATTGCTGTTTGTCATCAAATCCTGCTCCTAAGAGAGCTTTGAAGAAAGTTACTAATCTCAGTTGATCAGCATTTTAGACTGTTTCAAACAGGACTTCTATTAAGCCTGAAATTTCTCAGCATTCAAAGACTGGACCATAAATGTTAATGCTTGCTTAATTAACCATGTTTTCCAATTTTCTTTGTGCTCCCTAACAGGATTTTTGCATGTTAAACAAGTCAGCTAGAATAAATTCATGAAAACGACATCCAATTTTCTTTAAAGTAGGTTGGGTAGGTTTTGGGTTGTTTTCTGGGGGTATGAATGTTTATTGTCATTGGGAGATGGTTATAAGTTGTTAATGATTTTATTCAGAGAGAAAATAAGGTTAAGATATTAGGTAATGCAAGTTAATTTTTAGTTAAATTGACTCATAGTCGTATCAGACACTTTATCACAGGAGTGTACATCCTAGGGTTAACAGATAGATATGATTATATAAAGATAGGGAAGTCTTCAAAAACCTCAGAGACTTATAGAACATGGCACTTTAAATGTCTCTATTATTTTAAAGATTCTTTGAAAATGAGATAGGTCATCTCCTGGCAGTACCCAGCCTACCTCAAAGCAGATGATGAGCATCAAAGAACCTCCATATGGAGATAGTTTCAAAAGTGGCAAATGAGCCACCTGGGCCAAAAGCAAATGCTTTCATTTCCCAACAGACAGAAATCTGCCAAAAATGAGCAATCTTAAATGTAGGACAAGTCGACTGCCGAACTCTGCCAAGACAGGGTAAGCAAGTCCTGAATAGTTTCTGCTTCAAATATATGTCTGTCTGTCTGTCAAATATGCTGAGCTAGAAGGCAAAAGATGGTGCTCCAAAGCTAAAGAGAGTTTTGTGTGACTGTTCAGGCAGCAAACTGCCTTGTCTTTTTTTTTTTTTTTTAGTTTTTGGAAGCTGCTAACATGTACTTCCTATTTACTCCAGTAACTAAGTTTATTCCTTCTCAAGTCTCTGATGGGGTTGAAAACCAAATAGTTATAGTTCCACAATTAAGCTTAAGTTGTTTAGAACTTAAGAAATTGTTTTCATATAAGAAATACCAATGAGGATAAAAGTTAATTCAGGTACAGAACTTTAAACTTTTCAAGGAAGGATAATCAGATATTTTCTCCTAAGTTGCCAAATACACATGGACTGGACATTGCACATGTAAACTTTACCTAATAGTTTTCATAACTTTTATAATTATTATTGTATTGAAAGAAAAGGAGACTTTTATTGGACTTAAAGGGGGAAATGTTGTATAATGTTCTTGTGGAATGTATACCATTTACCCTTGTTCATTCAAATGATGACTTCTCTACCCCACCATCTGGTTTCAATCTGGACATTGTATTGTGATGTTTATTCTAAGCATCACCTGTCTCAAGTTTGTGTAAACATGCCACCATTTGTTCTCTCTATTGTCAATAAAACAACCAGCCAATCCTGATGGAGAGATTAGGGTGGGACATCCTGGCCCAAAGGGGAGGAGAAAGAAGAGAGTGGGAGGAGTCAGAGAGGAGATATTGGGAGGAAATGACCTGAAAACACCAGGAGAGATGAACCAACCAGACCTAAGATATGACTAAAATGCAAGTATAATGTGGGAAATCTGAATGGGAGGAAGCAATGCAGGCTACGAGGTTTAGGATGGAGTAACTATTGCCCAGCATTGTGCTGTATGGGAATTAAGTAAAACCTAGTCTCTCTGTGGTGATTTGGGTATACCTCGGATTTAGGAATAACCACCGTTAAACTAAAAGATAAATCAATAAAAATATTAACAATCAACAGCAATGGTTAATATCTACTCATAAGTGAGGACATTCCAGGCATGTCTTTTGTGTCTGGGTTACCTCATGACATTTCCTAGTTCCATTCATTTGCCTGCAAATTTTATGATGTCCATGTTTTCAAATAGCTAAATGGTATTCCACTGTGTAAATGTATCACATTTTCCTTTTTCTTTTTGTCTTTGAGATGGGTTTTCTCTGTGTAGGGTTTCTTGTTTTGTAGCCTCAAACTCACAGAAACCCATCTGCCTCTGCTTCCCTGATTACTGAGATTAAAGGCGTGTACCACCATGCCCAGTTTGTACCACATTTTCTTTTTCCATTCTTTGGTTGAGGGTTAATTAGGTTGTTGCTAATTGTGGCTATTAGGAATAAGGGTGTTATGAACATAGTTGAGTAAGTGTCCTTGTTGCATGGTGGAATATCTTTTGGGTATATGCCCAGGAGTGGTATAGCTGGACCTTGAGATAGAGCTATTCCCAATTTTCTGAAAAACTTCCAGATTGATTCCAAAATGGTTGTACAAGTTTGCACTCTTTCCAACAATGGAGAAGTGCTCCCCTTTGTTCACATCTTCACCAGCATGAAGTGTCACTTGAGATTTTGATCTTATCCATTCTGGTGGCTGTAAATGGAATCTTAGAGTTGTTTTGATTTGCATTTTTCTGATAACTAAGGACACAAGGCATTTCTTTAAGTGCTTCTCAGCCATTAACGATTCCTAAGTGTTGAATATTCTGTTTGGCTCTGTACTCTATTTTTTTGTACTTTAAAAATTTATTTATTTTCTTTATAAATTACAGTTTATTCACTTTGTATAAGAGCTGTAGCCCCCTCCCTTATACACTCCCAATCTCACCCTCCCTCCCTCATCTCCTCCCATGCTCCTACCCAAGTACTGATAGGGGAGGTCCTCTTCCCCTTCCCTCAGACCCTAGCATATCAGGTCTCTTCAGGACTGGCTGCATTGTCTTCCTCTGTAGCCTGGTAAGGCTACCCACCCTTCAGGGGGTGGTGATCAAAGAGCCATTCACTAAATTTTCATGTCAGAGACAGTCCCTCTTCCCATTACTAGGGAACCCACTTGGAGACTGAGCTGCCATGGGCTATATCTGTGCAGGGGTTCTAGATTATCTCCATGAATGGGCCTTGGTGGGAGAGTATCAGTCTCAGGAAAGACACCCGGGCCCAGATTTTTTGCTTCTATTGCTCTCTTGTGGAACTCCTATCCCCACCAGGTTTTTGAATCCCCCCATTCTTTCATAAGATTCCCTGCTTTCTGCCCAAGGTTGGGCTATTACTCTCAGCATATGTTTTGATTCATTGCTGTGTAGAGCCTTTCAAAGGCCCTCTGTAGTAGGCTCCTGTCCTGTTCCCTGTTTTTTCTCATTTCTGATGTCTGTCCCTTTGCCTTCCTGAGTGAGGATTGATCATCTTATCCAAGGTCTTCCATCTTGCTTAGCTTCTTTAAGTGTACTGATTTTAGTATGTTTATCCTCTACTATATGTCTAATATCCACTTATAAGTTACTATATACACATATATACTATATATGTGTGTCTTTCTGCTTCCGGAATACCTCACTCAGGATGATCTTTTCTAGATCCCACCATTTGCCTGCAAATTTCATGAGTTCCTTGTTTTTAATTGCTGAGTAGTATTCCATTGTGTAAATGTACCACAATTTCTGTATCCATTCCTCAACTGAGGGGCATCTGGATTGTTTCCAGCTTCTGGCTATTACAAATAAATCTGCTATAAACATAGTTTATACTGTCCTTTTTGTATACTTGAGCATCTTTTGGATATATGCCTAGGAGTGCTAGAAGTTGAACACCAATAAACCAGGTAATCTAATTTAAAAAAAATTGGGTACAGATCTAAACAGAGAATTCTTAATAGAGGAATACTAAATGGCAGAGAAACGCTTCAAGTAATGCTTAGTCATCAGGGAAATTCAAATCAAAATTACCTGAGATTTCACCTTACACCCATCAGAATGGCTAACATCAAAAACTCAAGTGACAACACATGCTGGAGAGGATGTGGAGAAAGGGGAACCCTCTTCCATTGCTGGTGCGAATGTAAACTTTTACAACCACTTTGAAAACCAATCTGGCACTGTCTCAGAAAATTAGGAACATTGTTTCCTCTGTACTCTATTTTTAATTGAATTATGTGGCTTTTTTAGTGTCTAATTTCTTGAGTTCTTTATATATTTTTGATATTAGCCTTCCTTCAGATATAGGGTTGGTAAAGATCTCTTCCCATTCTGTAGACTGCTGTTTTCTCCTATTGACTGTATCCTTTGTCTTACAAAAGTTTTTCAGTTTCGTGATGTCTCATTTATTCATTGTTGATCTTAGTGCCTGAGCTCTTGGTGTTCTGTTAAGGAAATTGTCTCCTGTACCAATGACTCCCCCACTTTCTCTTCTGTTAGGTTTAGTGTATCTGGTTTTATATTGAGGTCTTTTATCTACTTGGACTTGACTTTTGTGCAGGATGATAAACATGGATCTTTTTGCATTCTTTCACATGCAGACATCCAGTTAGATCAGCCCCATTTGTTGTAGATACTTTCTTGTTTTCCATTGTATGGTTTTGGGTTCTTTGTTAAAAAAAAAATCAAGTGTCCTTACGTATGTGGGTTTATTTCTGGGTCTTTGATTCTATGTTGTTGATTAACCTGTATTTTTTTATACCAATATGATGTGGTTTTTGTTACTATTGCTCTGTAGTATAGCTTAAAATCAAGGATAGTGATAACTCCAGAAATTCTTTTATTGTACAGAATTATATTAACCTGTGTTTTCCATTTTCAATATGAATTTGAGAATTTCTCTTTCAAGGTCTGAAAAGGATTGTGTTGAAATCTTGGTGGGATTTCCATTGAATCTTTTGGTAGGATGATTTCTTTTGGTAGGATGGCCATTTTGTTTTGTTAATCTGACCTATCCAAGACCATGGGAGATATTCCCTTCTTCAGAGACATGAAGTTCTTGTCATAAAGGTTTTTCATTTGCTAGATTAGAGTTACACCAATATATTTTATATTATTTGTGGCTAGTGTGAAGGGTATTGTTTCCCTCATTTCATCTGAGCAGGAGGTCCAGGTCCTCTCCATGTATGGTCCTTGGTCCTTGGTCTGCATCAGCCTCTGCAGACACCCCTGGTTTGAGACCTGATAGGCTATCTGAACCTGACAGGTTCAGATAGTAGGAAAGGAGGGCCTCCCCTATCAGTGGACTAGGGGAGAAGCATAAGGGTAGAAGAGGAAGGGAAGTTGGGACTGGGAAGAGATGATGGAGGGGGCTAAGTTGGGGTACAAAGTGAATAAATTGTTGTAAATAATAAATCAATAAAAATGTCTGGAATTACGAAGCACAGGGTTGCACTGCATCCACTGGGATCAGATTCCCCATCCTGAGATTGGAGGAAATGGGAAATTCTCAGCCCTCCTGGTCTCCTAGTTTCTTTGGTAGGAAACTTAGAGTAGAAAAAATACCTGCCAAGAAAGGCTAGAACCATAGACAGGACAAGAATGTATTGGAGGGGTGACATTGAGTCAAAGGAGCCCCTGTTTATTAGAGGAGACAGGAAAAACCATGCTGTGTTCAGTCAAAATAACAGCCAGCCAGACACCAAGAGAGAAGTAGTGCCATCTTGTAACACTCTAGATTATTACTTGGATAACAATGATGGTAATCATAATTTGGAGCCACGGCCAATTCTCAGGTGCACTAAGGCTTTCTGACAGAGATTCCCCCCAATACTTCCTACAGGGAATCAGGCTGGGCTAGGGATGGGATCCCACTCCTACATTCTTTAATTTACCCTGACAGGTTTATTCTGATTCTGAGACTCTTATTTATAGATTTGTATCTCAGCTTTATCATGGATTGACCCCAGTGTTGGAGCCAGCAAGCCCCATTATATACTTGTCGTGTTGTTAAGAGAGAGAGAGTGATCAGAGTGTGGTATTAGAATTTACCTTCAGTCCTGATAAGCTAAGTTCCACCTTGAGATTCACACCGTGGGAGGTGAATACGGACTTGACACACATTGTCTTTTCATCTCCCTGTGTGAGCCATGACCTGGGAGCACTCTCACACACATATGTACATGATCTCAATTGTGGATGTTTTGGTTTATGATATGTAAATGTGTTTTTGTTATAATTCCAAGTTGGGGGTTTTAGTTTGTCCATACCTTTTCAGTGTCTTATAAGGAGTGTTTTTTGCCAGATGGAATTAGTTGAATTCTGAGGACTTTGAGGTGCATAAATATATCCCAGAGGAAGAGGGCAGATGCTTGGAGGAGAACTGCTTGCTGCTGATTGGCCCTGCTGCTGCATTTGCTGTTTGCTGATTTGCTGGTTACCTAGACTTCTGGATTTTTTGATGACTGACATTGGTATTTCCTTAAAAGATTCCTATGACCCTACCCAGTGGAAAGTAGCAAAGAAAACTCCATGCCAAGTCCCCACTAACCTTTCCTTCCTACCTGGTGTTGGAGATTGGAAGGGAGGTAGAAGCATTTAAGAACTTAAATAAAGTAGGTTTGTTAAGAATATACACATAGCTCAACACAAAATAAATGCAAACAATTAAAATTACTTGTTAAATGAATGAATTAACTGTGAAGTTGATCTTGGCAAGAGCTGGCCAGTACAGGAGACACATCATCCTGGTAGAGTGGATACGGGCTGTGGACTTTAAGCACCAGAATTGCAGTGTTCTGTTGAAACAAATGTGACCTAACGGGAAAAGGAGTTCATGCAGATCCTAAGATAATTGTAGGGACCAGGGACTCTGGAAGCTGGCTCAGTAAACCAAGTCTGTCTCTCCTGAGTGAGCTTGAGCATGACCTAGAGGGCCTCTGGTTTCTTCTGTTAGAGCTTTCTGCCCTGGTGTGGGACAGTGTTCCTGGTATCACAGAAGAGCTTCAGAATCCATGCTGTGCTTTTTCAGGAGGCCAAAGAGGCAGCAGAAAGAGCAGAGGTGACTTTTCTCTGCCTCCTGGCCATTGGCTCTGGTCACTTCTGGCTAATAAGTTCTTCTAAAATGAGAACTTTGACCCATCACACCATGTTGCTCTCCAACATGCCTTTGGTGTAAATTCCTGCCTGGGGAAGGCTCACAGGCTCTTCCTGTTTTTGAACCGTGGTCGTCCTATCAGCACAGACTCAGGTAGGAGCTGATCATGCCCCTGAATCAGCTGCACAGCTGGCTGAATGCTGTGTTCCTTGGGCTCCTGCTTCTCCTCCTCCATGTGCAGGGTGAGGCTCCCTAAACAGGCAATGGGCACTGACTGGAGCCAGAGCTGCTGAAATCCTGAATGTCCTCAGAGGCTGGGATTATGGGGTGGAAGGCATGGGGGAGGGTCTGAAGGAAATAATATACCAGAAGTTCTCAACCTATACATCATGATCATTGGAAACCCCAGTAGTCTTAGAAACCCCAACCCATCAGGTTTTTGTAGTTGCTACCTACTAACTGTAAATTTGCTATTTTGTGATGTTCCAGTTCCTAAATCCAGCAGAAATATGTGGTTTCCAATGGTCCATGACCCACAGGTTGAGGACTGCTGCAATAAATGAAATGGGAAACAGTGGGCCTACATTTCCACACCTGTTTTAAGCCCACTAGCACACAGAGGGTCAGAGTCATCCACACTCACTCCATTCTGTGGAGACTGTTTAGTGTAAGGAGTTCTGGAGAGAACAGTAAACAATTCAAGAAAAAGCGGGAAGGCATTTTTTTTCCCTCGGTGTATGGATATGATTGTAGCTACTACTGTCCTTTGGATAAGAATTTTCATAATCACAAATTCTTGTGGTCAAATGGCTCTGAGTGTCCGGCCTCTTTGGCCAGAGTAATGCTTTGATACTCTTGAAAGGGGCAACAGGAAAGCTTCCTGGCCTTGATGGATAGGGAAGCTCCCACACTCATACCACACAGCTGAACTCTGGGTCACTGGGTCCCCTTCTCCTGTGCTCTGGTAACAGTGTGAAAGGAGTTTCAACCATGTGGCAGATGATTACAGAAAACTAACCCTGATGGCATCTCTCTAGCAGGTCAGGACTCATCAGAGTCCAGCCCCATCAGAAACACACACTCAGGCCAATTCCAAGGCAGCATCGTCCACGTGAAGGATACCAACGTTGGTGTCCACACCTTCCTGTGAATTCCTTTTGCTAAGCCACCTCTAGGACCACTGCGCTTTGCACCTCCTGAGGCCCCTGAACCATGGGGTGATGTGACCTCACATCCAACCATGTACATTCTAGGCCCAGAGTGTTTCAGTCACTGGAGTGAGAATGTGCTTGCTCTGAGCTGTGGGCCACTCTGAAATGTTTCTCCATCTCAGTACACAGAAGTTTTTTCTCATTGTGGGTGAGTGCCCCATGCATTTTTCTAATGATGTGTTAAGGTTGAGTAGCACAAGTGTGTCAGGCTCCTGGGTCAGAGCTTGGCACTCATAAGGACTTAGGTGTAGGTACTATGAAGAGGAACAAAGATAAAATTCTTCACATATTCAAATTAAGCCTGGTGGTCTCTGCCACAATTGGAGAGATTTCTAGGCCTGAGATAATGTGACCTATTAGGCAGCAAGTGCACCTGTATCCAGGAGAATACACTTCAGATCCCTGAGGAGTTCAGCACTGATGAATACTGGCTAAGCCACAATCACAATCACTGTGATAACCTACAGGGCCAAGTGCCATTGACCAGGAAATCTAAGAAATTAGTCTCCACCCCAACTTTCATGGAGTCTTTGGCCTTTACCTTGGTTGTAAGGGATTTAGAGCAGGAATATGTGTTAATAGGGCATCATGGGGAGGAGCAGCTGAAAGTGGCTGAGGAAAAAAAAATTAGACTCATATTTGATTTTTCATCACCATACATCTCTTGGTATTTCTGTCTGCTATTTTCCATCAGGTGTTTACAAAATCTTGATATAATGAATACAGTGTGCTGGAAGGAGAGGAAACTGAACCTCCTTTCCATGTCTGAGGGCTGCCTGTATGTCAACATCTATGCACCAGCTCATGCCCATGAGGGTTCTAATCTGCCCGTGAGTGTCAGGCCATTGTCAGCAAGGGGAGAGGGCACTTTTTCAAGAGGTTTAGAAGAAAGGGATGAAAAGCAACCTGAGCCCCACTCCAGGGTGGACTCTGAGGAAAGGTCTTACCTCACTTAGGACACAGAAGGCCTTTTCAGCCACACTATACCATTGAAACCTGGGAATGGGGCAGAGCACTGGAGCACTGAGCAAGGTCTCCAGCTCTGTGATAAAACCAGGACTCATTCTCCAACTTGGGCCCTGCAGAACCACTTAGGTGTTCAAGATCTCAACACTGAGGTCACCCAAATTACTATCTTCAGATTATCTTTTGTGCCAATAAGAGTTGATGACCCTTTCCATTTTTAATCCAGAGAGATATCATTGTTCCATTGTGAAGAACCTGAGTAATGATGATATTAGTTGATACATACAACCATTAACTCAAATGGAGACACATGGTGGGGATGGGGACTAGAATTTCACTGATGAGACATCTTGAGGTCCCTGGTTGTGGCCAAGGCCCTGAAATCCTGAGGATTTTTATGTATTTCTGGGGCTGCACAGATGTGTACAGCAGTTGATATTCTAATAAGTAGACCAATAGAGCTTGGAATGTCTAGGAGTTTTCTTGCATTTCTCTTGACTTCTCCAGGTGATTGTGTGGCTCCATGGTTGTGCTCTGGTTATGGTCATGGCCTCCATGTATGATGGATCCATGCTGGCATCTACTGAGGATGTGGTGGTGTCACTATCCAGTACCGCCTGGGTGTCCTGGGCTTCTTCAGGTGAGGCTACAGCTGGACCATAATGGCTGAGCAGATCCTAGACAGCCTTTTGATCCCTGTCCCTTCTACTTTTCAGCAGTGGTGAACAGCATTCCAAAGGCAACTGGGGATACCTGGACCAGGTGGCTGTCCTGTGCTGGGTACAGAGGAACATTGCCAACTTAGGAGGCAACCCTGAGAAGGTCAGTATATTTGGCAAGTCAGCAGGTGGCAAAGGTGTATCTTTCCATGTTGTGTCCCCCATGTAACAAGGACTCTTCCACAGAGCCATCATGGAGACTGGTGTGGCCCTGCATCCTTACTGTGTCTCTGACAGCTCTGAGATGGTCTCTACTGTAAGTGCCCTCAACCTTCATAGCCCTAGTCTGATGCCTCAGCATTTATATGCTGGTTCTCTGGTATTCTGTTCTGTGGGTAAAACAAAGACCAAGGGAAATCACTTCTTTCCAATAATTACTGAGAATCTCAAAGTTTATCATGTACTTACATCTACTTCATACTTGGTGAATATGTTATCTGCCCAGCAAACTTCTCTTTGCAGCATCAAGCATTGGTTTGGGAGCTTGTTCTTTGGCTTTAAAAAACTGTTTATAATGCAAGCCTGAGGACTTAAGTTCAAATCCCCAGAACCCATAAACCACTGTAGATAGGAGCAGGTATCTGTAATTACAATGTTCCTCTGGTCAGGTGGAGACAGAAACCAGAGAATTCTTGTATTTTGACAGACTGGCTCAGCTAGTGTAGGCAGCAGCAAAATAATAGACACCCTGTCAAATAAGGGGGCCATTGAAGACTGAGACTCTGTCCTCTAACCTTCATATAGAAACCTTGTCATACTTACTGTTTCCCTCATATAGAAATAGAGCAAGATGGGTGGAGGAAACAAAAATGCCCTAAACAGTATGAACAAATATACAGGTAGAAAGGGTACCGCCTGCTGGCTATCACCTTTGAGCACTAGGAGAATGGGAACAACTTATACTTACTCCAATCCAGACAGCACACTGTAGAATGTGAGAATTATGTGCAATAGAATCAACTTGGAATTGGCCACTCTTGCCCCTGCTTATTCTCTTTACAGACGGTGGCCAGCCTATCTGGATATGAGGCCACAGACTTAGAGGGCCTGGTGCGCTGTCTGAGAGGCAAGAGTGAAGGAGAGATTCTGGTCATTAACAAGGTGGGAGAATTGAGTGTCTGGAAGAACCTGGTCTACAGGATGTGGGATTCTGAACCAATACCTCATCTTTCTGACTTTGTGTTCTCTCAGTTCTGTGTGCAAAATGAACATCAAGATAGGCTGACCTAAGTTTAGATTCTCCTCCAGAGGGTGCGGAGCTCCTTGAAACTAGTGAGAAATGACAAAATTGGAAAGTAACTCAGTGGACATCAGGATATTTGTTTGATTAAACTTCAGCATTGATGTTTAATGTCCCACCATCCTTCAAAATGATTCCTGCTGTGGTGGGTGGAGTGTTCCTACCCAGGCATCCCCAAGAGTTGTTGGCTTCTGTGGATTCTCACCCTGTCCCCAGCATCATTGGTGTCAACATGATGAGTATGGTTGGAACCTTCCCATGGTGAGGCACAGTTCCAATCCTCTAGGCTCCTGAATACCCATATGCTAAGCAGAATGAACTGAATACATCTTTATTCTAAGTCCATCTGATCCCACACTTAACACTGTCTTCTGTCTCTCAGATCATGGGCTCTGCTCAGACAATAAAGGAAATGACCAGAGAGAACCTGCATTCTGTTCTGAATAATACAGCAGCACAAATGGTGAGATATCTTTGGTCCTGTCCAAATAGAGGGGTCCCACATATATTCTTCCCAGACAGCACCCTATTTATAAAACTCAGAATATATGTGTGATTCTGTGTTCGGTCTCCTCAGAGGATGAACCTTTTAACCTATACCCAATATCATCACAGGCCCGATTCTCCCAATACCAAAGGCTGCTGCTTACCTAACCTAGAATATGCCTCACCTCATCCTTCCTGGTTTCCTTAGTATAGATGCTGCCTCCTGAGTGTAGTGACCTGCTGATGGAAGAGTACATGGGGGACACCGAGGACCCCAAGACCATCCAAATACAGTTCGGAGAGATGATGGGGACTTCCTGTAGGTGATCCCTGTGCTCCAAGCAGCACATTTTCAGCATGAGGACATCTGTCACGGGGCTTAGAAAAGCACCTCACGCTTCTTCCTTGGCGCTACCTATGAGGTGGCTGCCATCTCTTTAGAGGCAACATGGCTACCCTCCGGCCTCTGGTGAAGCCCAAGATCGTCAAAAAGAGGACCAAGAAGTTCATCAGGCACCAATCAGACCGATATGTAAAAATTAAACGAAACTGGCGGAAACCCAGAGGTGTTGTTGACAACAGAAGATTCAAGGGCCAGACACTGATGCCCAACATTGGTTATGGGAGCAAAAAGAAAACTAAACACATGCGGCCTAGCAGCTTCCACAAGTTTCTGGTCCACAATGTCAAAGAGCTGGAAGTGCTGCTGATGTGCAACAAGTCTTACTGTGCTGAGATTGCTCACAATGTGTCCTCCAGGAACCGGAAAGGCATCTTAGAAAGCGCAGCACAGCTGGCCCTCAGAGTGACCAATCCTAACGCCAGGCTGCGCAGTGAAGACAATGAGTAGATGGCTTGTGTCCAGTGTTTTATTTGTGTTTAAAATAAAACCACAAAAACTGCGAAAGGAAGAAAGGAAGAAAGGAAGGAAGGAAGGAAGGAAGGAAGGAAGGAAGGAAGGAAGGAAGGAAGGAAGGAAGGAAGAAAGAAAAGCATCTCACAGATGTGGGTCACAGGTGACCACTGTGGAACAGTGTGGTCTCCAGGTCTCCTCATGTCTAGTCTAAGAGAGTGACACTTTTAAAATTGTGAGTACATTTTTCAGTTTCTCTATTAACCAGGCTATCACCCAAAAAACTGATATTCTCTATATTATTTGTTATCAAGCTTACAACACAATCCTGAGCAGCTTTAATCTGTTCTTAACAGTGTCTAAGCTAGTCTGGCTTCCTCCCACTGTAAATCCCGGAGGTACTTGCACCTTAAGGCTTTACCTCAGCTGTTCTCTCCTCCTGGAGTCTTCTGGACATCTGTTCTTGGCTGAGTCCCCTACTTCCTCCTCTGACTCCACCTCTGGGGGCAGAAAGTCAAGCCCTTTTCTTTTCCCTGTTCAGTAATTGGTTGTAATCTGTTTTATTTGCATAGCAGGAAACAATTAGGGAGAAGAGTTTATACAACATTGAGACATAAGTATCTCAGAGAAAAGATTACAACCAGATATGGGGAGATACTGAAATAAATATTTGAATTACAGAATAACCTTATGCCTTTGATGAGAGCTAGATACAGAGGAGAAAAAGGGTTGCTGATACTCTACTGACTTAACAAAACCACTCATCTGGCAAGGCCATGGGCACTGTTTAGCCAAGGGCTTTTCCATAGTTAGTGCTCCAACCTGGAGCTCCATCTCCAATTTAACATTTATAATTCCAGGTAACTTTATATCAAGGTATCTTTTCATAAAATATATATCAGAAACACTTCAGAGGAGGGGCAACTACATCACTCTCTGTCCCCACCTGCAGGTCGCCATGCCTCTGTCTACATCTATGAATTCCAACCTCAATCCAGCTTCCTCAAGGATACCAGGCCATCCTTGTGAAGGCTGACCATGGGGATGAGTTTCCTTTTGTCTTTTTGTCTTTCCTTTTTGGCAGGAAACGTGAGTCTTCCTTATTTTTCTTGAGCTTAATGAAGTCCCGGATGACTCCCTGGGGGCCTGCTGCACTCTCAGTCCATTTGGAAAAAAAAAAAAAAGAAAGCTGTGTTCTGGGAGATGACAAAATCAAATGTCATACCATATTGTAGCCCCAAATGATAGGCTACAGTTTACAATCAGTGCCTTTCCTAGTCTAGCCTGTGATGGAGGACCTGAAAGCACTCTGGAGCAGTAATTCAGTAAGAGGCTTGCATGGATCTTGAATTCTCTATATAATGAAGAAGGGAGGCAACGAAGTCAATAGTGTGGGGTCAGACAACAGCTTGGATAGTGAGTGTGAAGAGTGAGTTGCCAGAGGGGTGAGGTGTCATACTTGGACCTTTGTCTTCAGTTAACCTCACTGAGGAGGAGGAGGTATTGAACAGGAGGATGATGAAGTACTGGGCCAACTTTGCAAGATATGGGTGAGAACACACCCTCCCTTAATCTTACTCATGTGGGTTCCCATCCAGGCCTCCCTTTTGGATAGTTGCCTTCTACCATGCATAGATCTTCCATTGCATAATAGTCTTTTCTCTACAATAGCACATTTCTCCAGATATTTTGTAGGTGTCAGATACTGGTCATCTCACAGTGACATGGCTTGTGGGTTATAGTGCTATGTTACTGTTCTTTAAATCATTCCTCTTCTAGGAAGGCATAAAATAGGGCAGGTAGTCTTTTCTCACATGAAGCAGAAACCAGTGAGTAACACTAGTATCTGCGTGTTGGAAGGATACCTGTCCTATCAGCCCCCTTAACCACAGACCTAATTGTTCTATACTCTGACTCAAATTAGGAGATCAAGCTTTGGATCAGAGTGACCTCACCCTTTGAAACTGGGTGCTATATCTACAGAAACCCCAACAGGCAGTGTCTACCCTACTGGCCGTGATGGACCATGATGATCAGTACCTGCAACTAGACATCAAACCTATTGTGGGCAGAGCCTGAAGGCCAGAAGGCTGAAGTTCTGGACCAAGACTGCCCCAGAAGATCCAGGAGCTAAGAAAGGCACAGAACAAGCACCCAGAGCTGTAGTGTCCTGTGTCAGGAAAGGCCTGTGGGGCTGAGGGCAGGTGGGGCCATTCTGAGGTTACGAAGTCAATTTAATTATTTTTATTTGTTCCAACACTCACACAAGCATTTCTCACCTCAGCACTTGCTCTTTCAAATGTGTATGAGAAACCCTTTGTATATAAGTCCTTATCACCCTGAACTCATGGTCTCACTTTCTTGGTTTCCTGGGTGGATGGATTATATCTATGGGCCACCCACCCAGGCCTGGGTTTTAACATACTGTATGGATATTCTCAGACATGATTTCATGTGATCACATGTATTCAATTTTGCATTTACAACCTAGAGCAGAATTTCTAAGTCATGAGACACAGGTGTTAAACATTTAAAGAAGTTATAAGGCTAGGGATGTAGTAGTTGCAGAGTGCTTGCCCTGTAGGTACCAAGACCTGGCACAACAAAAAGTAAAATAAAGCCAGATCAGGTGACATAGGCTTGCAATCCTAGCTACTCAGAAAGCTGAGGCCAGAGAGCACAAGTTAAGACCTGCCTGAGCTCTAAAGCAAGCTCTAGGTAAAAGTGAAAATTTTAGTTATGGTATGTCTTTACATAAAAAGGACAAAAGGAAAACTCTGCTAGGCTCCTGTCTGCAAGCAAAGCTGAGTATTCTTAATAGTTTCAGGTTGCCTTTCTCCCATTGGGTGAGTCTCAGGTTAGGCCAGGCTGTGGTTGGACATCCTTTCAATCTCTGCTCTAACTTTATCCCTGCACATCTTATAGTCCCGGTAAATTTTTGGTCAAAGTTTTTGTGGGTGGTTTGGTGATCCTCTCCCTCTACTAGAAGTCCTTTCTGGCTAGAAGGTAGCCTCTTCAGTGTCTAGGATCCCCGCTGCTAGCTGGAGCCAGCCCATATCCTCTCAGAAGCCTACCCTGTTGTAGGTTTCTAGTTTGTCTCAGCGATGCCACCATCCTTGGTTTCTCTTCTCTCTCCAAGCCCTCTGATGTCTCATCTATTGTCTCCAGCCCACTGACCGAAACAGATGATGAGACTCACAGCCAAATATTAGACAGAGCATGGGGAGCCTTGTGGAAACGTGGGGGGAAGGTTTGAAGGAGCTGGAGGGGACAAGAACTCCACAAGAAGACCAACAGAGTCAACTAACCAGGGCCCAGGGGAGCATACAGAAATTGAAGCATAAATCAAGGACCATACATTGACTAGACCTAGACTCTCTACACTTGTGTAACCTACGGGCAGCTGAGTCCTCATGTGCATTTCCTACTAAGGGGAGCAGGGGCTGTCTCTGACATGAACTCTGTTTACTGCTTTTCGATAACTTCCTTCTGGAGGGACTGCCTTGTTTGGCCTCAGTGGAAAAGAGGACTGCCTTGTCCGGTCTCAGTAGAAGAAGATGCGTTCAGTAATGATGTGACTTCGTGTAGCAGGGTATATTTTGTGGACTCCCTTTTCTGAGGAGTCGGAGAGTAGGGATACACAGGAGAGAGAGGGGGGGGGTGATACTGAGAAGAAGGGAGAGATGGGGCTATGACTGGGACTTAAAGTGAATTTTAATAAATTAAAATAAATTTTAATAACAGTAAAAATGTGAGAGAGAAAGTGTAAAAGAAATAAGGAAAGACAGAAAGAAAGAGTACAAAAACTAGACGGTAGGTGGGGATGGAGCACATCTTAAATCCAGCACTCTGCAGGCAGAAAGAATCAGGAGAACTCTGATTCTAGGCCAGCAGAGTCAATGGAGGGAAACCAAGGACAGCTATGGCTAAACAGAAAAACCATGTCTTGAAAAAAACAGTACATAAAAAAATCATTATAATCTAATTTGACTTAGTGGGTTTTAAAGAAGGAGAGGATGAGAAAAAGGGGGAGGAGGAAAAAGAAGAATGACAGGATGAAGGGAAAAGGAGGAGCAGAAAGAAAAAGGAAGAAGAAAAATGAAAAAAGAAGGAAGAAGAAGAGAGGAAGGAAGGAAAATGTGGTTCTGGAGTTTCGGGGAGATCTTGGGAGTGATGGGGGTCGGCTTACATATGACACATTGTGTACCTTTATGAAGTTACTAAAGAAAAAAAATCCCAAGTTTCTGGGAATACAACTTGGTGGGAGAGGACTTACCTGACATATGAAAGACGCTAGATCCAAATCTCTGTGCCCTCTCTCTTTAGAAGCTGGTTGGATGTCAAACTTCCATGTCCATCTCTTACCAACCACCAAGCTTTCTCATCTCTACAACTGACTTATAAAACATCTGATGAGCCAAAGACCTGCTGACTACATCTGTTCAAGCTGCCATAAAAAAACGAGCATAAGCTGCCAGCTAGGGCAGTCCCGAGATGGATGTCTGTGGCTCAGCTCCTTGAAAGACTGAAGCAGGAGGGTTTAATGAGCTCAGGAGCTGAAGGGTTATTCATTCTATATACATACGCTGCATTTCAATAATATATGTGCTATGAACACATGTGAACATATCTGTATCATAATGTGTGGCTTATAAACAGTAGAAATATGTTTAAAGTTTTGGAGAACAAGAAGCTCAAGGTTAGGATATCACATATGTGCTATGTGGTGAGGGCTAGCTCTCTATGCTAAAGATTGAACCTTGTGTCTTCAACTGGGCAGACCGGATAAGTAATGGCGTTCAAGATCTGGACACACTGTGTTCATATATGAAATTCCAAAGAATAAATAAACCCCAAGGTTATGGGAATGTAACTCAGTGGTAAAGGACTTATCTAGTGTGTGCAAGACCCTAGATCCAATTTTCTGTACTGGTTTTTATAGATCCCCTGGTCTCTTGTGACAACTCCTAAAGACCCAACTCTTACTAACATCATTGGATCCAAGGTTTGACCGCGGGCATGTGATGCATAAGCTTTCAGAGCACAGCACCTAGACGTCCCTATATCAGCCACTAAGGTTGTAAACAGTGGAAAATGTCTCTACCTATTGTATTTGTAAATCACACATCACCTATGATTGATATTTAAGACAATCTATCAATGAAGTGTATTTCTGTCCCAAAGAGGAAAGTGGTATAAGTTTTATCTGTTAACTTTTTTCACTTGAGTGTGTGTGTGTGTGTGTGTGTGTGTGTGTGTGAAGGTATGTGTATGTTTGCCTATGTATGTGTGTGTGTGTTTGTGTGTGTCTCTGTGTGGCCAGGAGAGTAGGGCTGGTTCCTTTGGCTTTTTACTTTTTTTTTTTAAATTTTTTTACGGATATGTTTTTAAGATTTATTTATTTATTATGTATACAGGATTCTGCCTGCATGTATGCCTGCAGGCCAGAAAATGTATTAAAATCTCTTTATAGATGGTTGTGAGCCACAATGTGTTTTCTGGGAATTGAACTCAGGACCTCTGGAGGAGCAACCAATGCTCTTAACTTGTGAGGTATCTCTCCAGAATGGGCTGGCTCCTTTGTGTCTACTGAGGTTTGTTTTGAATCCCCACAATTCTGCTGACTCTGGGAGGCCCACCCTTGCACAATCACAGCACATCTGTGGAGATATTGGACTGTGGGGTGTGTCATAAAAGTAGGATGAGTGTGTCAGAATGTTCAGAAATGTCCAGTAGAGGAGATTCCTATTCCCTGTCTCCCAGAGACCATGTCTTTCCTGGACTGATCATCCTGGCTCTTTTCAATCTCCTGATCCCCTTTGACTCCCCCACACTCCCACTTCTGAACAACTTTAACCTCTAGAAGAAGGTTCTGTGGAACAAGACGCTTTTCCTTTAAAATTTTTTATAATTATTTTTATTTTTATTAATTACAGTTTATTCACTTTGTATCCCCACTGTACCTCCCTCCCTCCTCCCCTTCCAATCCCACCATCCCTCCCTCATCTCCACCAGTGCCCCTCCCCCAGTCCACTGATAAGGGAGGTCCTCCTCCCCTTCCCTCTCCTCCTAGTCTAACAGGTCTCATCAGGAGTGGCTATATTGTCTTCCTCTGTGGCCTGGTAAGGCTGCTCCCTCCTCAGGGGGAGGTGATCAAAGAGCAGGCCAATCAGTTCCTGTCAGAGACAGTCCCTGTCCCCAGTACTATGGAACCCACTTGGACACTGAACTGCCATGGGCAACCTCTGTGCAGGGGATCCAGGCCATCTCCATGAGTAGTCCTTGGCTGGAGTATCAGTCTCAGAAAAGACCCCTGTGCCTGGACTTTTTTGGATCTGTTGCTCTCCCTGTGGAGCTCCTATCCTTTCCAGATCTTACTATCTCCTACTTTTTTCATAAGATTCCCTGCACTCTGCCCAAAGTGTGGCTATGAGTCTCAGCATTTGCCTCGGTACCCTGCAGGGTAGAGCCTTTCAGAGGCCCTCTGTGGTGTGCTCCTATCTTGTTCCTTGTTTTCTCCCATTTCCAATGTCTGTCCCTTTGCCTTCCTGAGTGAGGATTGATCATCTTATCCAAGGTCTTCCTTCTTGCTTAGCTTCTTTAGGTGCACAGATTTCAGTATGTTTATCCTCTATTATGCATCTAATATCCACGTATAAGTGAGTATATACCATGTGTGTCTTTCTGCTTCTGGGATACCTCACTCAGGATGATCTTTCTAGATCCCACCATTTGCTTGCAAATTTCATGAGTTCCTTGTTTTTAATTGCTGAGTAGTATCCCATTGTGTAAATGTACCACAATTTCTGTATCCATTCCTCAACTGAGGGGCATCTGGGCTGTTTCCAGTTTCTGGCTATTACAAATAAATCTGCTACAAACATGGTTTGTCCTTGTTTGTATACTTGAGCATCTTTTGGGTATATGCTGAAGGAGTCTGGTAATTGGAATTTTGCCTCCTGGCCTTGGCAGATGCAGGTCTTATCCATAGTTACATTTCTCAGAGACTGTCCTTGGTGGTCTCTGCTGGCAGGGTGCTCTGAGCCTGAGAAGTAGATAGTAGGTTCCCTGCAACCTTGGGAACCAGACAGCGGACTTTGTGTAACCGTGAGTGAATTCCTGCATGCCTTGCCAGGTGGCACAGATGAGTTGTCACTGTGAAAAAAAAAAAAAAAATTGCTTGTACCGTTTGCTTTGTAAGTGTTGTTTGCACGTTCAGTAAACTGAGACTTGATCAGGAATGTGTCTTGTCTCCATTCTTCGCATCTCTGTCCTCCAATTTCCACTCCCTCTTTCAGGTGGACCCTGTTCGACTAGCCCGCGGGACGGGTCAGTTGGCGCCCGAATAAGGGACCTTGAGAATGAGGGGCAAAAGTGAGAAACGCTGGTTTTTGGAGCTCCGGATGCCTAAGTAAAAAAAAAAAAAAAAAAGCTTCGTGACGACCGCCCATCTCACAGAGGAAGACAAGGTAGGCAGGCAGCGCAATCATGGGGCAGAGCAGTAGCAGGGAGATATTTATGAGGACTTCAAAGTCAATGCTAATAAATGCGAGGAATTGGGAGAAACACCCTTATCCCCTTTAGTTTGTAAATGAAGTTTGTCCCTGGCTCCCAGTTGAAGGTACGTAAATCTGGAAACCTGGGAGAGGGTAGGGAAAGGATTTCAAGAATATTACGCTAATAATGGTCCTGAGAAGGTACCTGTTATAACTTTTTCTCTGTGGACTCTAATTAGAGACATGCTGGATCCTAGGCATGAGAGTGATAAAATGAAAAATTTGATCTCACAAGCTAAAGAGTTGCTTGGAGAAATTAGAGCAGCCAAACAGGCAGGAAAAAAAGTACTTCTAAGGTTATTTCAAATGTTCATAAAGGAGCTCAAACAGATTTGTGTAATTTGAGAGCAGAAAATAATTTAAGAGCTAGATAGTGAGGATGAAACGGAGTCAGAGGAAGAAACTGCCAAGTCTCATAATTCAGACTGGCCGCCTGTGCCCTCTGCCCCTGTGGCTTTCCCTGCTACATGTGCAGGAGATACGGGACCACTGCAGGAAGATATTACTGTTCTCCTAGAGAAAGTCCAATTAGAAAGGGAACGAGTTCAGTTATTAAGGGAATTAGAGAAGTTAAAATTTAAAGAAACAATAATAATAATAATAATTAATAATAATAATAAAATTGGATTATTTGCACTGGTAAATTTTAAAGTCTGGTTTTGACTTTTAAAATTATAAATGTGCTTTATGATTTTACTTTATGATTTTACTAAAGAGGATGCTTTGTTTTAATATTACAAAAACAGGTTTAAAAAATATTTAAATGTTTAAAAAGCAGGTACTACAGTTGTTTTTTGTCTTTGTCTCTGTTTTTTTTGTTTTTGTCTGCTGACTGTCTGTTTTGGTTTCTGGTTTTCTGTTTGCTCACGAGGTCTGGGGAAACTTGGAGAGTTTCCAATCTGGTCGAGGGAATATGGAGGACGCTCCATTTCCCAGGGAAGAGGCCCATACAAGCTCTGCTTCTTTTGGGACCAGGAGAGAGGGTCGCTGGGACCCTATTCTGTGTGATAAGAGGGCTGCTGGAGCCCGCTCTCCATCTGCAAGCTGTGGAGAGGGCCGTGGGGGGCTCTGCTCTTTCTGGTATCTATGTGTGTGGAGGGGACCCATGAGGGGATCTACTCCTTCTAAAATCTGTGGGACTTGTGTCCGGTAGGGGCTGGTCAAGTCCTGGTATTTGAGTATTCTGGTTGCTCCAAGGTGACAATGTTGGATTTCTATGTTCCTTAACTATGTTTCTATGTGTGTATGTGTTTATTTGTGGACAAACTGACAATATTTTAAAATCTGACTGACAATATTAATATTTTTGAACATGAGACAATTTAAATCAACACCTCTGAGTTTGGTCCTGGACCATCAGAGTTAAATTCTATAAAACATTTTAAAATTTATCAGGTATTTTAAAATAATAACCCTTGGACAGTCTAACAAAAAACTTAAAACAGTTTCTCAACCCTTTGGGGGAGGTCAAAAGACCTTGGTATTTATTTTATAATTTTACAAACTAAAACCAAGCCATGCTGTTTGAGCCAATTAAACAAAAACTGCAGTTATTACAATATATCATGTAAAAAAAAACTATAAAATATGTTGTTCTTCATTTAAAAAGGCTGGATGTCACCGGCCAGCAGTGACACCTGAATACCACCTGAGAGAGGGCTGGAGAGAGAGAGAGAGACAGGGTGACACAGGGACGGACACCAAATCTACATGCTGATCAAAGTGTTGATTCAATGGGTGTCAGGTTAACACTTAAGTAGGCAAAAAAGTACAAGCAGCTTCTCATGTAGGCAATTTTACTTAGCCAAAACATAAGAGGGTTCACTTGAGGTTACACAGAGCCTTCTGTCTGGTTACTATGGTTGCACAGAGTTTCTCAGGGTCAGAGCAGTCCGCTGTAGGACCACCAAGGTCAGTCTATGAGAGACTGGACTTTGGAAAATAGCCAGAGCCAAGAGGCCAAATTCCACTACTCAGATGCCATTAACTCCAAATTTGCCATTAACTCCAAAAAGGCTGCCACAGCTGGAGATTCTTCAATGCAAAATGTTTGCTTATGCTCTTTTACAAGAGAAAAAAGACAACAGTTCCATGTTAGCCCAGGGTTATGCAGGGTTATAGCAAGATCATTGTTAACCATTATATAAAATATATGCCTGGCTGCCAGCACCTAAACAAATGATTTAATGCTGTTTCTTTCTGGCCTATAGATTTGGTATGGCCAGAATAGTCCATTTTTGCTGAGGGCTGCAGGCTAAGTTTAGTTCTCTGTTTAACTCTAAATAAAACTTTTGTCCTTTAATCTTTCGCTGTTACGTTTTAATACAATATGATAGGATTAATAAAATTTGCTAGCCTCTTTATAAATTATGTTTAATTAAAAGTTTTGCTTTGATTTTAGTTTTTTTTTTCTTATCAGTTACATTTTATTAACTCTGTACCCCAGCCGTGTCCCGATCCCTCATTCCCTCCCAGTCCCTCCCTCCCTCCCTCCTCTCCACCGTGCCCCTTGCCAAGTCCACTGATAGGGGGGACCTCCTCCCCATTCATCTGATCCTGTTTTATCAGGTATCTTCAGGACTGTTTTTAGTTTTAAAAGAGCAGATTTAAAGTTATGCTAAAGATTATAATTGAGTACAAGATTGAGTTTTACCTAGTCTCTTTGTTTAGGTTTTTTTTTTTTAAGGTTAAATCTAAAATAGGAAACCATAAATTTTGCCTATATAGATCTACCTAAAATTAGGTTCTAAATCATACATTTTAAAAAATATGCCAAAATTAGATATTATAACATCCTGTTTTATAGGATGCAGTTTAGAGCAGATGATAAAGCTAGACAAAGAGTAACACAAATATGCTGGCTTCAGATTTGTCAGAGATCTGATAAATACAGCATTTTAACCTATGTAAGCTTGTTATGACAGAGTCCAACCTGTTGAGGCACAAGAAAACAAATTAATTCAGTTTTTAAAGATACAACCTATAGTTTTTCGATTTTAAACAGAAGTTATTCCAATTGTTGATGCTTTAACGGTATTTACTGATGGTTCATTATCTGGTGTTGCTGCCTATACTTACGAAAGAAAAATAATTTCTTTTCAAGTGACTAGCACATCTGCACAAATAGCAGAGTTATCTACAGTATTGGCTGTGTTTCATATTTTTATTAAGCAGTCTTTGAACATTTTACAGATAGTGCATATGTAGCTCAGTCTTTGCCTCGGTTAGAGACTGCAGGTCAAATTCAGATATCTTCTCCTGCTGGAATTTTATTTTTACAAATTCAAAATTCGATACAAGAAAGAAACTTTCCCTTTTTCATAGGACACTTGAGGGCTCATTCTGATTTGCCAGGACCCCTGTCTGAAGGAAATGCATTGGCAAATAAAGCCACCAAAGTTTATTGTTCACAGTTAAAAAGAGCCCAGGATGCCCATAATATGCATCATCTTAATAGTCAAACCTTGAGACTTAAATATGGGTTGACTAAGGAACAGGCCCATAGTATAGTCAAGGCTTGCAGTACTTGTCCTTAATTTCAGCCTGTACCTCATTTGGGAGTCAATCCTAAAGGACTGGTTCCAAATCAAATTTGGCAAATGGATATTACTCATATTCCTGAATTTGGAAAATTAAAATATGTACATGTTTGCATTGATACCTATTCTGGATTTATTTTTGCCACTCCTCAACCAGGAGAAGCTGCAAAGAATGTTATTGATCATTGTCTGCAGGCTTTTAGTGTTCTGGGTGTTCCTAAGCAGTTTAAAACTGACAATGGAACAGGATATACTAGCAAATCTTTTAAAAGATTTTGTCAACATTTCAAGTTTCTCATATAACTGGAATACCTTACAATCCTCAAGGACAAGGCATGGTAGAACATGTCCACCGTACAATTAAGATTTATTTGCAAAAACAAAGAAGGGGGAGCTACTCTCCTGGACACCTAAGAATCATCTTAATCATGTTCTTTTCATTCTGAATTTTTAAAATTTGGATAAGCATGGTAAATCTGCAGCAGATAGATTTTGGCATACAGAAACCAAAAAAAAAAAAAAACTTTTGCTAAAGTAAAATGGAGGGATCCTTTAACAAATCAATGGCATGGACCTGACCCTGTACTCATATGGGGATGAGGAGCTGTCTGTGTTTTTTTTCACAGGAAAATGATGCAGCTCAATGGCTACCGGAATGCCTGGTGTGACAAGTGGATGAGGAGCTTTCTCCTGACAACAATAATGATGTCAACGAAGACCCCTCCAGTCAAGATGACTGCTTATTGGACGTACGTTCCTGATCCACCTTTACTACATCCAGTTTCCTGGGATGATCCAGAAGTCCTTGTTTATGTCAACAACACTTGGCTGCTGGATTTTCCTGATTTTGAAGGAACACAAGTAAAACAGACTCTTAACTTTTCAGGAATAGGAAGAGGTCATCCTCTTTGCTTTACCAGAGAGAGCATTCATCAGGACTACTTACCAGTCTCCTCTGTCCAGGTCATAGGTCGGAATGCCTACCACTCTAAAGTTTGGGTGGCAGTTCAAGCTTCCCTTTGCAACCAGGCAAAGTGGAACATTGGAGGGATACTATTGTCCCTTCCTACGGGAGTTAAGAATGACAGTCTTACATCTCCAATGAGTTACCCACCCTGTGAGAAAGGGGATCAACATACTTGTCCTCGACCAATGGTTTCTTGGACAAGATGCATTGGAGAAACGCCCACTATCTACTTCTGGGACAATGACCCTGCATTTACAGTCATGGACTGGTCTATCATCAAGGGTATTAAGAACTTGGCTTCTGATAAAGGCAGTCAAAATTCTTTTGTTTTAGAAAAATCTGTTAGTGCTGGACTTTGGAGGACTTCAAATAAAAACTGGTAAACCTATGTATGGAAATTGGGGGCTACCTTGGAATATATAGGCATTCTCTCTGGGAATGCAAGTAGTGTTGCTAAATTAATCAAGTATGCTTCTGTTTTGACGTGTTAATCTCCTTATTTACTACTAATTGGAGACATTGTAGTAAGACATTTTAAGAACAATGATACCTATTCGATTGAATGTGTATATTGCAATTTAATTGTGTTAATGCTGATAATAATGTTTTTTCAGTATTAGTTGTTAAGCAACTGCTTTTGTTATGATTCCTGTTAGGATTTCTGATTCTTGGTATGATGAAACAAAATTTAATTGGCCTCAGTTCAGAATCACCTTGCTGGTATTTGGTCTAGCAAAAACTTCTCATTGAACATGTTAATGATGAGAAATAAGATCCATGACATAGAATCTGCCAAGGAACCTAGGTTGAAATTAGCCAATACAGCATGGGATATATTTACTAGTCTCAGGAGGTGCTTTCCATCCTTTGACTCTGTGCTTAAGTGGGGACTGACACTTGTGGGCATGGTGGGTATGGGTTTGTTGGCCTGTGCCTGCCTTCCTTGTGTGTTACAGTTCCTTCTTCAACAACTTCAATGCATGTAAGTGCAGTTGCATGAATTTAAAGATCTCTAACAACCCCGCTTGATAAACTGAGACTTGATCAGAAATCTGTCTTGTCTCCATTCTTCGAGTCTCTGTCCCCCAATTTCCACTCCCTCTTTCAGGTGGAGCCTGTTTGACTAGCCTGCAGGATGGGTCAATATGCCTAGGAGTGGTATACTTGGATTTTGAGGAAGTGCTATTCCTAATTGTCTGAGAAAGTGTCAGGTGGATTTCCAGAGTGGTTGTACAAGTTTGCATTCTCTCCAGCATGTGTTGTCATTTGAGTTATTCATCTTAGCCATTCTGATGGGTGTAAGGTGAAATCTCAGGGTTGTTTTGATTTGCATTTCCCTGATGACTAAGGACATTGAACATTTCTTTAAGTGTTTCTCTGCCGTTCGATATTCCTCTATTGAGAATTCTCTGTTTAGCTCTGTACCCCATTTTTCAATTGGATTACTTGATTTGTTGCTTTTTGACTTCTTCAGTTCTTTATATATACTAGATATTAGCTTTCTATAGTCAAATATAGGGTTGGTGAAGATCCTTCCCCAATCTGTAGGCAGTCGTTTTGTTTTGACAACAGTGTCCTTTGCTTTACAGAAGCTTTTCAGTTCATGAGGTCCCATTTATTGATTGTTGCTCTTAGAGCCTGTGCTGTTGGTGTTCTGTTCAGGAAGTTGTCTCCTGTGCCAATGAGTTCAAGACTCTTCCCCACTTTATTTTCTAACAGGTTTAGTGTGTCTGGCTTTATATTGAGGTCTTTGATCCACTTGGATTTTAGTTTTGTGCAGGGTGATAAGTATGGATCTATTTGCATTTTTCTGCATGTAGATAACCAGTTAGACCAGGACCATTTGTTGAAGATGCTGTCTTTTTCCATTATATGGTTTTGGCATCTTTGTAAAAAAAAAAAAAATCAGGTGTCCATAAGTATGTGGGTTTATTTCTTGGTCTTCTATTCAATTCCATTGATCCACCAGTAGGTTTCTATGTCAGTACCATGTAATTTTTGTTACTGTTGCTCTATAGTACAGCTTGGGATCAGGGATGGAGATACCTCCAGAAGATTTTTTATTGTAGAGGATTGTTTTAGCAATTCTGGGTTTCTTGTTATTCCATATGAAGTTGAGAATTTTTCTTTCAAGGTCTGTAAAGAATTGTGTTGGTAATTTGATGGGAATTACATTGAATCTGTAGATTGCTTTTGGTAAGATGGCCATTTTTACTATATTAATCCTGCCAAGCCATGAGCATGGGAGATATTTCCATCTTCTGATATCTTCTTCTAATTCTTCGGAGACTGGAAGTTTTTTTCATACAAGTCTTTAATTTGCTTGATTAGAGGTACACCAAGGTACTTTATGTCCTTTGTGGCTATTGTGAAGGGTGTTATTTTCCTAATTTTTTTCTCAGCCCATTTGTCTTTTGTATACAGCAGGGTTACTAATTTTTTTTGAGTTAATTTTGTATCCAGCCACATGGCTGAAGGTGATTATCAGGTGTAGGAGTTCCTTGGTAGAATTTTTGGGGTCACTCAGGTATACTATCATATCATCTGTAAATAGTGATACTTTGACTTCTTCCTTTCCAAACTGAATCCCCTTGATCTCCTTTAATTGTCTTATTGCTCTAGCAAGGACTTCAAGAACTATGTTGAAGAGATATGGAGAGAGTGGGCAGCCTTGCCTTGTCCCTGATTTCAGTGGGATTGCTTTAAGTTTCTCTCCGTTTAGTTTGATGTTGCCTATAGGCTTGCTGTATATTGCCTTTACTATGTTTAGATATGTGCCTTGTATCCCTGATCTCTCCAATACTTTAAACATGAATGGATGTTGGATTTTGTCAAATGCTTTTTTAGCATCTAGGGAGATTATCTTTTTTTTTCTTTCAGTTTGTTTATATGGTGGATCACATTGATGGATTTCTGTATATTGAACCACCCTTGCATACCTGGGATGAAGCCTACTTGGTTATAGTGGATGATATCTTTGATGTGTTCTTGGATTTGGTTTACAAGTATTTTGTTGAGTATTTTTGCATCAATGCTCATAAGGGAGATTAGCCTGAAATTCTCTTTCTTTGTTGGGTCTTTGTGAGGTTTAGGTATCAAGGTGACTGTGGCTTTTTAGAATGAATTTGGTAGTGTTCCTTCTGTTTCTATTTTGTGAAATAGTTTGAAGAGTATTGGTGTTAGCTCGTCTTTGAAGGTCTGGTAGAATTCTGTGCTGAAACCAGCTGGCCATGGGCTTTTTTTTTTTTTTTTTTTTTTGGATGGGAGACTTTTGATGACTACTTCTATTTCCTTGCGGATATAGGACTATTTAACTGATTTACCTGGTCTTGATTCAGCTTTGGTAAGTGGAATCTATCAAGAAAATTGTCCATTTCATTTAGATTTTCAAATTTTGTGGCATATAAACTTTTGAAGTAAGACCTAATGATTGTTTGGATTTCCTCATGTCTTTTGTTATGTCCCCCTTTACATTTCTGTTTTTGTTAATTTGGATAGTGTCTCTATGCCTTTTAGTTAGTTTGGCTAAGGGTTTTTCTATCTTGTTGATTTTCTTAAAGAACCAGTTTTTGGTTTCATTGATTCTTTGAATTGCTTTATTTGTTTGTAATTTATTGATTTCAGCCCTGAGTTTGATTATTTCCAACAACCTACTCCTCTTTGGTGTATCTGCTTCTTTTTTCTTTAGAGCTTTTAGA
This sequence comes from Psammomys obesus, assembly GCF_907164565.1. Lineage (NCBI taxonomy): Eukaryota > Metazoa > Chordata > Mammalia > Rodentia > Muridae > Psammomys > Psammomys obesus. The sequence continues at coordinate 21,390,895 of NW_026596034.1, forward strand.
TGTGCCATTAAGTTGCTTGAATGAGATGTTTCGAATTTCTTCTTGAAGCCACTTAGTGCTATGAACTTTACTCTTAGCACTGTTTTCATTGTGTCCCACAAGTTTGGGTATGTTGTGCCTTCATTTTCATTGAATTCTAGGAAGTCTTTGATTTCTTTCTTTATTTATCCTCTGACCCAGCTGTCATTGAGTAGCAAGTTGTCCAGTTTCCATGTGTGTGTAGGCTTTTCACTATTTCTGTTGTTGTTGAGGTTCAGCACTAGTCCATGGTGGTCAGATAGGATACAAAGGATTATTTCAATCTTCTTGTATCTGTTGAGTTTTGCTTTATGACCAACTAGACCAACTATATGGTCTATTTTGGAGAAGGTTCCATGAGGTGCTGAGAAGAAGGTAAATTCTTTTGTGTTTTGGTGAAAGGTTCTGTAGATGTCTGTTAGGTCCATTTGATTCATGACCTCTATTAGAGTTATTGTTTCTTTGTTTAATTTCTGTTTTGTTGACGTGTCCTTTGTTGAGAGTGGAGTGTTGAAGTCTCCCACTATTAATGTGTGGGGATCTATGTGTGGTTTCAGTTTTATTAATGTAGGTGCCCTTGTACTTGTGGCAAAGATGTACAGGATTGTGATGTCTTCCTCGTGGATTTTTCCCTTGATTAGTATGAAGTTCCTTCTCCATCTCTTTTTATTAATTTTGGTTGAAAGTCTATTTCATTAGATTTTAGAAGGCTACTCCTGCTTGCTTCCCGGGTCCGTTTGCTTGGAAAACTCTCTTCCAGCCCTTTACTCTCAGGTAATGTCTATCTTTGTGACTGAGGTCTGTTTCTTGTATGCAACAGATTGTTGGGTCTTATTTACATGTCCATTCTGTTGGTCTGTGTCTTTTTATTGGAGAATTAAGTCCATTGATGTTGAGAGAAATTAATGACCAGTGGCTGTTAGATCCTTTGATATTGATGTTGCCTGTGGTAGTGTGTGTGCTTGGCTTCTTTTTGTTTTGCTGTAGTGAATTTATTTATTTCCTTTGTTTTCTTGAAAGTAGTTAGTTTTCTTGGGTTGTATTTTTCCTTCTAGTGTCTCTGTATCGCTTGATTTGTGTGTAGGTATTGTTGAAATTTGTTTTTTTCTTGAAAATCTTTTTTTCTCCGTCTGTAAGGACTGAGAGTTTTGCTGGGTATAGTAGCCTGGGCTGATATCTGTGTTCTCCATCCAGGCCCTTCTGGCTTTCATAGTCTATGTTGAAAAGTCAAGTGTGATTTATTGCATTAAAGGCCAATCACAGAGAGCATAACTTTTGGGGTTATGTGTCTAGTAAGGTATAGGCCATCCCCCATCCTTAAAATATGGTCATGGCATGCTCAAAATCACTGTTTTCTACATTATAAAGTAACTGGGTCAGGCCAGAGTGCAGTTTGTTCCCAGCAATAGACACCTGAGGGATGTTTGTTTTTTAACCTACTTTTAATCAGTTATGAACATTTCAAGCATAAGCTTCTGTGATATACTTTCACATTATTGGGCTAAAAACTTGAGAACAGATTTACTGAATCAAAACACAAGGGTGTGTTTAACTTTTGAAGGTAATGTCAACCTGTATTTCATAATAACTCTACCATTTGGTTTCTGCCAGCCACATATGAGCATGTCAGTGATTTTATGTCTTTGCCAACACTGATTATATGGGTGTGTAATAGTGGTGTCTGTTTGCAAATGATTCTGTGCATGTTTTGATACATAAATTTTTTATGGAGGGGCCATTTTCACTCTTTAACTTCTTTTTCCTTCTTTTTTAAATTTATTTTTCCCTTTTATTAATAATAGATTCTTTTCTCACTTACTATATACTGATTATGACTTTCCCTCCCTCTACTCTTCCCAGTTCCTTCCTACCTTCCCTCCCATTAGTATCCACTCACTATCTGTCTCTCATTAACAAAGAAAAGACTTCCAAGAGATAATATTAAAATATAGCAAAATAAAATATAACATAAAAATTTTAAACTATCACATCGAGGTTGAATATAACAAACCAGTGAAGGAAAAGAAGACAAGGTGAAAGAATCAGAGACCCACTCATTCACACTCTGAAGAATCTCATAAAAACACTGAACTTGAAACCATAATATATACACTAAGGTCCCGATGCAGACATGTTCAGGCTGTGTCCCAGCCGTTTGCTTCAGTCTCTGTGAGTTCACATGGGCTTTGCTCATGTCAGTTTAGAGGGCCTTGCTTCCTTGGTGTCCTCCATCTCCTTTGGCTCCTACACTCAATCTTTCTTTTCTTCTGAAGGGTTTCCAGAGGGGAAGGATTTGATGAAGTTATCCCATTTAGGGCTGAGTGTTCCAAGGTCTCTCACTCTCTGTGTAATGCCTGGCTGTGGGTTTCTGTATTTATTCGCATCAACAGCAGTAGGATGTTTCTCTGATGATGGCTGAACAAGGCACTGATCTGTGAGTATAGTCATTTAATCATTCCTTTTTTTTCTTTTTCTTTTTTTCAGACCAGTAGGATTGATTTTACCCTAGGTCCCTGGGGTGTCTGTTTCTTGGTCACCCAAGCAGTGTTGAGTATGGAGAGTTCCATCTAATGGAGTCATCCTTAAAGCAAATCAGATATGGTTGGTTTATCCCACATTTTGTGCCACCATTACCCTGACACACCATGTAGGGGGGCTTCTCTGCTGATCAAAACCTTTGTGAACTGGTTTGGTGTTTTTGTTTCTCTTGAGATAGCATGCAGAGTCCTTCCTGTACCAAGGACACTACAACATAATTGTGGAGGCTCTATGTAGGCACCAGCTAGATTTCTCCATGTTCAATAAGTTTTGTAGGTGCTGTTTTCCACAGTGGGACCTGGCTGTCAGTCTGTGGAGAGCAACTTAGAATCTTAGGAACAACCTGGCTGGAAATTTTTGGGCTAACAATTCAATTATATCTAATCCAATCTTGACACTGGAAGCTTCATTTGGTGACAAAAGAAGGCCAGTTCAGATTCTGTCTCTCCCATTATTTGGCAGTTTCACTTAGATCACGTTCACACACACACACACACACACGCACACAGACATATTTCCTAAAATATATGTGTACATATTAAGAAGTATATACTGTATTAGGTTTCCATACTACTCCTAAAAAGCCCTTAATTTTTGCTATCTCTCCCCATACTCCCTCCTTCAATACTCTTCCAATCACCTTCACCACTTGAAACTCCCATTATAGCTCCTCATCCATTCATAATTATTCATTATATTTTTCTTGCCTAATGAAATCAGTTTGTACCTTTGAGTCATTTGTGTTATACCTACCCTTGGTACCTCTACAAATTGTAGCTTGGTTGTCATTGACTTAACAGCTAATGTACACGTATAAGCAAATACACCCAGTATTTACCTTTCAGGATCTGGGATACCTCACTTGGGATGATTTCCTTCTACTTCTATCCATTTGTCTGCAAATTACATGATGTACTGTTTTTCTTGACAGCTGAGTAATTCTCCATTGTGTAACTGTACCACATATTCTTCAGCCATTCATTTGTTGAGGGACATCTGGGTTGTTTCTGATTTCTGACTATTGTTAACAGAACAGCAGTGAACATGCTTGAGCAAGAATTTCTGTGGTAGGATCCCCTGGACATATGCCCAAGAGTTGTACAGCTGGACTGAGAAGCAGATCTATTCCCGTCTTCCTGAGAAGCTGCCACACTGATTTCCATAGTGGCTGTACAGGTTTGCACAGCCACCAGCAATGGATGCGTGCTCCTCTTACTTCACATCCTCAGCAGCATGAGCTGCCACTTGTTTGTTGATCTTAGCCACTCTCACAGGTATAAGATAAAATCACAAAGTGGCTTTGATTTACATTTTCCTACCAGCTGAAGATGTTGCACATTTTAAAAAAGTGTTTCTCAAGCATTTGAGTTTCCTGTATTGAGAATTCTGTTTAGATCTATATCCCATTTTAATTGTACTATTTGTTCTCTTGATATATAGTTCTCTATATATTTTGGATATTTGCTCTCTATCAGTTGTAGAGCTGGTAAAGATTTAATCCTTTTCTGTAGGCTGCTGCATTGTCTGGTTGAGGGTGTCCTTTGCCTTTCAGAACCTTTTCAGTTTCATGATGTCCTATATTTTAGTTGTTGATCTTAGTGCCTGTGCTAATGTGTTCATAAAGTCTTTTCCTGTGCCAGTGAGTTCAAGGCTATTCTCCATTATCTATTCTATCAGATTCACTCTATCTGGTTTTATGTTGAGATCTTTGATCCACTGGAAGTTGAGTTTTGTGCAGCATGATATGCATGGTTTTGGATTCTTCTATGTGCAACCTTCATTTTTTTTCCAGAACCATTTGTTGAAGATGTTGTCTTATTTTCAGTGTGTACTTCTCGTGTCTTTATCAAAAATAAAGTGTCCGTAGGTGTGTACATTTATGTCTTGGACTTCAAGTTGATTCTTTGGTTTTCAGTGTGTCTTGTTTTGTGCCTATATCATGGTGTTTTTCTTACTATAGCCCTATAGTACATCTTGAAGTTGGCAATGGTGATACCTCCATTATTCATGATTGTTTTAGCTGTCTTGAGGTTGTTTGTGTCTTGATATGAAGCTGTAAATTGCTCTTTCCTGCTCTGTGAAGAATGGTGTTGGAATATTGGTGATGGTTGCATTGAATCTGTAGGTTCCTTTTCATAGCATGGTCTTTTCTTTTTTTACCATGTTAATCCTACTGAATCATGATCATGGGCTAATTTTTCATTTTTGTTTTTTCACTGATTGATTTATTTCAGTTACATCCTGATCACAGCCCCCTTTGTCCTCTCTTCCCATTTCCTCTCTCACACACATTTGTTCCATTCCCCCATTCTGTTCCCCTCGGAGAAGGGAAGACCCCACCTCACCCACAGATACCAACCCACCATGATATATCAAGTAACAGACTGAGCACATCTCTCACCCTGAAGTCAGATAAGGCAGTCCAACTAGGGAAAGGAATCCAAAGATAGACAACAGATTCAGAGACAGCTCCTGCTTATTGTTAGAACATGAGGAAAAAGTTACACACCTGCTACATATGTGTAGGGGGCCTAGGTCTGGCCCATGCATGCTCTTTGGTTGGTGGTTTAGTCTCTGTGAGCCCTCAAGGGCTCAGGTTTTGTTTATTCTGTAAGTCTTCTTAAGGTGTCTTTGACTTTAGCTCCTCAGTCCTTGTCCCTACTCTTTCACAAGTCTCCCCAAGCTCTGCCTATTTTTTGGCTGTCGGTTTCTGTATCTGTTTCCATCAGGTTCCTGAATTAAATCCCTCAGCAGACAGTTATGTTAGGCTCCTGTGTGCAAGCATAGCAGGATATCATTAATGTCAGGGGTTGGCTCTCTCCCATGGGGTGGGTCTCAAGTTGGGACAATCGCTGGTTGGCCAGTACCTCAATCTCTGCTCCATCTTTATTTCTGCACTTCTTGTAGGCAGAACAAATTTTGAGTTGAAATTCAAGGGAGTCCTGTCTGGTTACAGGAAGTGGCAACTTGAGGCTCCAAATGCCCTGCTGTTAAGAATCTCAGCTAGGGTCACCCCCATAGATTCCAGGGAGCCACCCCCATTCCAGAAAGGACCACAACACAGATTTCTATTCTGTCTCTGATCCCTCCCCACATCTGATTCCCAGCCCCATTCCTCTCCCCACCCCTCTTCTACCCAGTATCCTCCCACCAACTACTTCAGATGTCTATTTTATTTTCCCTTCTGAGTGATAGTCAACCATCTTCACTTGGGTTCTCTTGTTACTTAGCTTCTTTGGGTCTGTGGATTTTAGCATGGTTATCCTGTACTTTGTGGCTAAGTCCACTTATAAGTGAGTACATACCATGTACAGTGAGAATTTTGATTTCTTAAGAAAAAAACAGTTATGTTATGTGACTATATTATTGTTTTAATCCCAATGGGGCTGTTTCAGAATGTCCACAGCAGCTAATACTAATGTGTCGTTTGTTCTGCCAGGTGTGTGATTTGCGTCAGCCGCAGACAGATTAATTCTTGGAACTCTTGAGAGGGTATGAATGGGAAATCTTGAAAGGGCCTGCAGCTACTGTTCTCCCTGCTGCTCCCTCTTCCTGCTGAGCGGTTCTGCTACTGCCTTTGCTGCTGCTTTTGTTTTACTGTCACTAGTTTGCTGGTTTGCTGGACTGCTGGGTATCCTGACCAATGACCCCATTCAGCAGGAAGTGGTCTAAACAAACCTATGCCCCTCTTTGCCCTTCTAATGTTCTTTCTCTCCTACGAAGTGTACAGGGTTGAAAGAAATAAGGGTTGGATGGGAGGAAGAGACACTAGAACCCAAATAAAATAGATTTAAGAGGGGCTTATGGGGGGATACAAAATGAATGAAGTGTAATTAATAAAAGTTAAATTAAAAAATAAATTTAAAAAGTACTATAACCATGCATATCTTTCTGGGCCTGGGTTACCTTGGTTGGATATTTTCTACTTGCACCCATTTGCCTGCATATTTCATAATGCCCTTGTCTTTAATAGCTGAATAGTATTCCATTCTTTGTTTGAGGGACATTTTAATTGTTTCCAGTTTCTGCTATTACAAATAAAGCTGCTATGAACATAGTTGAGGAAATGTCCTTGTTGAGTGGTAGAGCTTCTTTGGATATATGCCCAGGAGCAGGATAGTTGAATCTTGGGATAGAACGAGTCCCAATTTTCTGAGAAACCATGAGATTGATTTCAAGTGGTTGTACAAGTTTGTACTCCAACCAGCAATGGAGGTGTGTTCCCCTTGCTCCACATCCTCACCAGCATGTGCTGTCACCTGAGTTTTTGATCTTATCAATTATGACAGATATAAGATGGAATTTCAAAGTTGTTTTGATTTGCATTTCCCTGATGCCTAAGGACACTAAATATTTCTTTAGAGGCTTCTTGGCCATATGTGATTCTTCTGTTGAGAATTCTGTTTAGCTCTGTACTCCATTTTTATCTTGGGTTATTTGGTTTCCACCTTCTAGTATGTTCTTCAGTTTCTTTCTTCAATGACTTGAAGTTTTTTCATACAACTCATTCAACTGTTGGGTTAGAGTTATCTCAACATATTTTATCTAATTAGAGGCTGTTGTGAAAGTTATTTTCCTGCTTTCTGTCTGAGACCACTTGCCCTTTGTATGTAGGAAGGCGACTGAGTTATGTGAGTCACTTTTGTATCCACCTCCTTTGCTGAAAGTGCTTATCAGCTGGAACAGTTTTCTATGGAGTTGTTCGTGTCACTTGTACACATTATCATATCATCTGCAAATACAGGAACTCTTTTGCACTTTTTAGCTTTTTATTGTTTTTCACAATTTATTCAATATATATTCCGACAGAAGTTCCTTACCTAATCTCCTCCCAGTCTCACCCTTCCTCCCATTTCCCCCCTCCCATCCCCTTCCCCTAATCCTCTGAGAGAGGGAGTTCTCTTCTTCTGCCATCTGCCCATAGCTTATCAAGTCTCACCAGGGCTGTCTGGATGCTCTTCGTCTATGGCCTGGCAAGAGTGCATCACAAGGGGCATGTGATCAAAGAGTAGGAAAGTGAGTTATGACAGTAACAGCCCCTCCTCCCTTTCCTCAGGGGTCCACATGGAGACTGAGGTGCCAATCAGCTACATCTGAGCAGGAAGTCTAGATGCTCTCCATGCATGGTCCTTGGTTGGTGCATAAGTCTCTGCAAACCCCCCTGGGCTCAGTTTTTAACTTTGTTGTTCTCCTTATGGAGCTCTTGTCTTCTCTAGGTCCTTCTATCTGCCCTTCTTCTGTAAGATTTCCTGTGCTCTGCCAAAGTTGGCTATGAGTGTCAGTATCTGCTTCAATCCTCTGTTGGGTGGAGCCTTTCAGAGGACCCTTTATAGTAGGCTCCCATCCAGTTCCCTCTCTTCCACCACTTCTGTTCTGTTTACCACTCTGAATGAGATTTAAGCATCTTCCCTAGGATCCTCCTTATTGTTTAGCTTCTCTAGGTCTGTTTAGCTTCTCTAGATTTTATTATGTATCTTATCTGGCTAATATGTTCTCATAAGTGAGATACCATGCATGTCTTTCTGTTTCTGGGTTTCCTTGCTCAGGATGATCTTTTCTAGTTCCATCCATTTGCCTGCAAATTTCATAATTTCCTTGTGTTTAATAGCTGAGTAGTATTGTGTAAATGTGTCACAATTTCTGTATCCATTCCTCTTTTAAGGGACATCTAGGTGGTTTCCAGATTCTGGCTGTTACAAATAAAGCTGCTATGAACATAGTTGAGCAAATGTCCTTGTTGAACAGTGGGGCATCTTGTGGTATATGCCTAGGAGTGGTATAGCTGGATCTTGAGATACACCAATTCCTAATTTTCAGAGAAAGTGCCAGATTGATTTCCAGAGTGGTTGTACAAGTTTGTACTCCCACCAGCAATGCAGGAGGGTTCTCCTTTCTCCACATCTTCTCCAGCATGTGTTGTCACTTCAGTTTTTGAACTTAGCCATTCTGATAAGTGAAGATGGAATCTCAGCATTGTTTTGATTTGCATTTCCTTGGTGACTAAGGATGTTGAGCATTTCTTTAAGTGTTTCTCTGCCGTTCGAATTCCTTTGTTGAGAATTCTATATAGCTCTGTATACCACTGTTTAATTGGATTATGTGGTTTTTGGTGTCTAACTTCTTGAGTTTTTTACATATTCTGGACATTACCCTCTATCGGGTTGGTGTAGGGATGTAGGGTTGGTGAAGGTCTTTATTCAGTCTATGGGTTGTCATTTTGTTTTGGTGACAGTGTCTTTTGCTTTACAAAAGCATTTAAGTTTCCTGAGGGCCTATTTATTAGTTGTTGGTCTTAGAGCCTGAGCTATTGGGGTTCTGTTTAAGAAAGTTCTCTCCAGTGCCAATGAGTTCAAGGCCCTTCCCCACCATTTTTTCCAATAGATTTAATGTGTCTATTTATTTATGTTGAGGTCTTTGATCCACTTAGACTTTAATTTTGTGCAGGATGATGGATACGGGTTTATTTGCATTTTTCTACATGTGGACATCCAGTTAGACCAGCACCATTTGTTGAAGATGCTATCTTTTCTTCCATTGTATAGTTTTGGCTTCTTTGTCAAAAATCAGGTGTCTGTAGTTATGTGGGTTTATTTCTGGGTCCTTGATTTGATTCCATTGATCCACCAATGATCTGTTTCTATGCCAATACCAAGTGGTTTTTATTACTGTTGTCTTATAATACAACTTGTGATTAGGGATGGAGATACCTCCAGAAGATCTTTTATTGTGCAGTATCTTTTAGCTATTCTGGGGTTTTTGTTTTTCTATATGAGGCTGAGAATTTTTCTTTCAAGGTCTGTAAAGAATTGTGTTGGCATTTTGATAGGAATTGCATTGAAGCTGTAGATTGCTTTTGTTAGGATGGCCACTTGTACTATGTTAATCCGACTGATCCATGAGCATGGGCGCTCTTTCCATCTTCTGATAGCTTTGATTTCTTTCTTCAGACACCTAAGATTTTTTCATACAAGTCTTTCACTTGCTTGGGTAGAGTTACACCAAGATACTTTATGGTTTTTCTGGCTATTGTGAAGGGTGTTGTTTCTCTAATTTCTTTCTCAGCCAGTTTGTCTTTTGTAGACAGGAAGGCTACTGATTATTTATTTACTTACTTATTTTTGGTTTAACTTTGTATCCAGCCACTTTGCTGAAAGTGTTTATCTGCTGTGGGAGATCCCTGGTAGAATTTTCAGGGTCATTCATGTATACTATCATATCATCTGCGAATAGTGATACTTTGACTTCTTCATTTTCGGTTTGTATCCCCTTGATGTCCTGTAATAGTCTTATTGCTCTGGCCAGGACTTCAAGTACTATGTTGAAGAGATACGGAGAGAGCCTTGCCTTGTTCCTGATTTCAGTGGAATTGATTTATGTTTCTCTCTGTTTGGTTTGATATTGGTTATAAGCTCTTGTACATTGCCTTTATTGTGGTTAGGTAAGTGGCTTGTATCCCTGATCTCTCTAAGACTTTAAACTTGAATGTGTGTTGGATTTTAAAAAATGCTTTTTTGACATCTAAGGAAATGATCATGTTTTTTTTTTCTTTAAGTTTGTGGATTACACTGATGGATTTTTGTATATTTAACCACCTCTGCATGCCTTGGATGAAGCCTACTTGGTCATAATGGATGATATTTTTGAGGTGTTCATAATTTGGTTTGAGAGTATTTTATTGAATATTTTTGCTTCAGTGTTTATAATGAAAATTGTTCTGCAATTCTCTTTCTTTGTTGGGTCTTTGTGAGGTTAGGTATCAAGATGATTGTGGCCTCATAGAATGAGTTTGGTAATATTCCTTCTGTTTCTGTTTTGTGGAATAGTTTGAAAAGCATTGCTATTAGCTCTTCTTTGAAGGTCTAGTAGAAAGAATTCTGGTATTAGTTCTTCATTGAAGTTCTGGTAGAATTCTGTGCTGAAACCATCTGTTCCTGGAATTTTTTTTTTTTTTTGAATGGGAGACTTCTGAAGATTGCTTCTACTTCCTTGGGGAATATAGAATTATTTGATTTATTTACCTGATCTTCATTCAGCTTTGGTAAGTGGAATCTATCAAGAAAAATACCCATTTCATTTAGATTTTCAAATTTTGTGCCATATAGGCTTTTGAAGTAAGACCTAATGATTCTTTGGATTTCTTCAGTGTCTGTTGTTATGTCCTCCTTTTCATTTCTGATTTTCTTGATTTGGATAGTCTCTGTCTGCCTTTCAGTTAGTTTGGCTAAGGGTTTGTCTATCTTGTTGATTTTCTCAAAGGACCAACTCTTAGTTTCATTGATGCTTTAAATTGTTTTTGTTTCTAGTTTATTGATTTCAGCCCTGAGTTTGATTATTTCCAGACATCTACTCCTCCTGGGTATGTCTGCTTTTTTTTTTTTCTAGGGTTTTCAGGTGTGCCATTAAGTTGCTTGTATAAGATGTTTCAAATTTCTTTATGAAGACACTTAGTGCTATGAACTTTCCTGTTACCACTGCTTTGATTGCACCCCACAAGTTTGGGTATGTTGTGCCTTCACTTTCATTGAATTCTAGGAAGTCCTTAACTTCTCTTTTTATTTCTTTCCTGACCCAGCTGTTATTGAGCATAGAGCTGTTTAGTTTCCATGCATGTATAGGCTTTTTGTTATGTCCATTGTTGTTGAGGTCCATGGTAGTCTGATGGATATAAGAATTATTTCAATTTTCTTGAGGCTTGCTATGTAACAAACTATATAATCAATTTTGGAGAAGGTTCTGTGAGGTCCTGAGAAAAAGGTATATTCTTTTGTGTTTGGGTAAAAAATTGTGTGGATGTCGGTTATGTCCACTTCATTCATGATTTCTGTTATCATAGACTCAGAGTGCTCAGTGTGTGACTGAGTGGGGCCCAATTAAATATTTCTTAAGTGGAGGACAGGAAATGGCTCAATGGAAAAAGGAACTTTCAAAAGGCCAGAGGCCTTAAATGGATTCCCCATACCCACATGGCAGAAGGAGAGATCTGACTGGCAGAAGACTGGCACACATGTATCCCGCATGTTTGCCATGGCATTCTCACACACATATAAACACGTACAAAATAAAAACTAAACAGGAAATTGTTAAAAGTGTTTCTCGACTGGGTAGAGGAGTGTGAAGGTGATCTCAGCAGGAGCTGGCCAAAAGAGGAAACACATTATAGAGGTGGAATGAATAGGGAGTGTGACTTAAAAACTGTCAGGGTTGAAGTGTTTCAAAGAAATAGCCATATGTGGAGGGGTCTGTGTAGATCCTAAGATCACTGAAATGGTCACATCTGAGCTCTCCCTCTCTGGATATCTTCAGTATGTGGCTACTCAGAGAATCCCTCCTGGCATCCTCTGTCACAGAGTTTTGTTCCCTGACCTCATCAACAACACTGACATGTGGCCAGTCAATACAAGGACAGTGATCATGGTTTGAACTGACTTAGGTTAAACAATATAGCAGAGGTACTTCTGCTGCCATGATAAGGCTGTCTAGGAGGCCAAAGATCAGGAACAAAGATTGCTTTGCCTTGTCTGCTGGCCAGCTCTTCTTTGTTAATAAGAACATTGCCCCACCCTACCGAGTCTCCTGCCTACTTGATTGTAGGTCCAAATTCCTGCCTAGGCAAGGCCCACACATTTTGTTTCCTGTCCATGACACACAGCTATCCTGGAGCAACACGGACTCAGACAGAGGAGCTGACCATGACACTGTACAGACTTCCTGGCTGGCTGAAGGCTGTGGCCTGTGGCATCCTGCTTCTCTCTCTGCAAGTGGAAGGTGAGACTCCTTAAGTGAGCAATGAGGAACAGGGTCAGAGCTGCCCAGTTCCTATGAGTCAGCAGCTTAGCCTGTAGGGGGGAGGCTCCAGAGAGGGAGGAGCTGGTAAAGATGGCAGATAAATGGATGGGAAGAGTGGGCCTCCCAACCACCCACCAAAGCCCACAGAGTGAGCCCTGCAGCACACAGATGGTCAGAGATGCCTAAGGAGACCCCATATCCAAAAAAGCCACTGCGGTGTAAGAAGGTCTGAGGAGCACTGGACCTGCCAGTTAGGGGAAAGGGAGCAAACAGGACATGTCCCTCCCCTGTGTGTGAAGGCACCTGCTACAGACCTTTGTGTGCTGGTGAAAAATAATACACCCATGCTGCCGAGTGGCTCTGAGTTATGTCTCCTTGTTACCCACAGTTATGCTCTATTACCATTCAAAAGGACTCTGAGCAATGTCCCTGGCTTTGGGGAGATGAAGAAACTCCTACCCCCACATCCCACACCTGAACCTAGGTACCCCAGATTCCCTTCCCTGTGAACCCTAGTGAAAATGAGGTGGAAAACATCAGTGTAGTGGCAGCTGCCTGGACCAAACTAACCCTCATGTAATTTCTCCACCCACAGGCCAGGACTCAGCCAGCCCCATCAGGAACATACACACAGGCCAGGTTCGAGGCAGTCTTGTCCATGTGAAAGACACTGACATTGCTGTCCACACCTTCCTGGGAATTCCCTTTGCCAAGCCACCCGTAGGACCCCTGCGCTTTGCACCTCCTGAGGCCCCTGAACCATGGAGTGGTGTGAGAGACGGGACCTCATACCCAGCCATGTAAGTTTTTGACCCAGAAGATATTCAACTCTGAGCTGTGTGCCAAAATGAAATACTTCCTTCATATCAACCCCAGGGAAGTTTCCTGTCTGTGATGTGTAGTCTTGTAGCAGAACTTGTTCTCCAGGTTCCTGGGTCAAAGATCAGTTCCTATAGGGAGTAATCTCTTAGTTCAGCAGTGAAAATCAGATATAAACAGTTCCCAGATTCAGATTGTGCCAAGTGATTTCTGCCACCATGGGAGAGGTCTATGGACAAGGGTCAGTATCAACACATTAACTAGTAAGAGCCCAGAGTCAAGTGTCATGTACTATGTAAGGAGGGCAGCATCATTTATCCTTATAATTCCATTCTCTACATTCACTGAGACAACCTACAGAGCTAAGTGCCAATGTTAAAATAAACATAAAACCTTCCTCTGCAGATTACATGAAATGTAGAGGTACCCAGAGTTTCTGGACATAGGGTGAAGGAAATCCCACTAGTCTTTGGGACATTGTTGTCCACTGAGTCCCATAGTGCCTGTGTGGGCATAGCAGCACAGTATCCATGTATCTTAATTTTGTTCTTGGAGTTGTGATAAAAGCAGTTTAAGACAGTAACATTCTATTATGTGTCACAGTTCCATGTTAACATTCATTACAAGGGAAATCTTAAAAGAATGAATCATGTCACATCTTTATCTGGGATAAGAGATGAAAGAATGCAACCTACCTCCTAATGGTCAGTTTGCATTCTCTGCTCATTCAATTCAGAAACCCCTTCCTAGGAAATGGTGGCCCTCATGGTCAGAAATATTACCACCTCAACTAAGAGAGTCAAGAAAATCCCCATAGGCTAACATGATCTAAATAATCCTTCAGTGGGACTATATTCTCTAGTGATCTGACGCTGTTTTAATGTAAAAATAGAAACTACCCATGGAAAGTCATGTTTTCTTCTTATACCACAGATCCTAAAATAACAACTCTGAGGCTTAAATACATTTCCAAAAGCCTAGGCCAATATAGCTAGGCTGACTTGCTCGTAATTAATATCCCAGTAATTCTATTCTTAGTTCTGTCAAGTGGCTGGTTACCTCTGCCATATGACCATCTTCTTTAGAATCCCAATCCAAATCTACTGTATCTGACTTCTCCCAGCTTCTCTCTCTCTCTCCCTCTCTTTCTCTCCCCCCCCCCCCCCTTCCCCCCCCCCCCCCCCCGTGTATCTGTCTCTATCTACCATCTCCTTATTTCCTGTCTCAGCTAACAGGCCATTAACTTTTTAATGAAAGGGAATTTTTCTATACAGACACTAAAAATTCCTTCTACATAACCATCTCAACAGACATTAAAGAATAAAGTGAAAATGGGTGCCTGTCACTACATGCAGGAAATTATTCTCATAGAACCTTCTAGATATCTCTAGAGCCCAGATTCAGAAAGAATAAAATATATGGCCTCAGCCCATTCTGGAAATTTGAACCTACTCTAGATTTGTCTGAGCCTGTAGCCTTTACTTTGGCAGGAAAGGGCTGTAGAGAGGAATCAAGCATTATCTGGACATCTTGGAGGGAATTTGCTAAAAGTGACTTAGAGAAAATCTGAACTAACACCTGGTTTTGACCACAAGACATCTGTTGTATTAACTGTCTGCTATTGTCACCAGGTGTCTACAAAATGCTATCTTGGATTCAGAGGTTCTCAATAGGATGAAACTGAGCATGCCTCCCGTCTCTATGTCTGAGGACTGCCTGTATCTCAACATCTACACACCAACACATGCCCATGAAGGTTCAAACTTGCCTGTGAGAGTTGGGCCATGGTCACCTGGGTGGGAGTGGAGATGTCTTTCCAGGAAGATTAGAAGGCACAAGAACAACTGAGTTCTGTTGCAGTGTAGACCCTGGCGAGAAGTCTTTCCCTAGTGGGTCTAAGAAGGCCTTCTCATCCATGGTTGGCAGCTGGACCCTGGGTATGGGACACTGAGCAATGGAAATTTGAGAGGACAGAGTTTGTGTTCTATGCACTAACTTGGGATTTTCTCAACAATCTTGAGCCCTAGAGACCCAGTCAGATATTCAAGGGCTGAACACCAAGAGAAGCTGAATTTACAGCTTTGGGATATTGATTGTACTAAAGAGAGTTGGTGATCCTTTTGATTCATAGTCAGGAAAAATGCTTATGGACACAGCCCTCTCTACACTTCTGTCTGAAAATAATAGTGACGTTACTCTGGACTTAAATAGAAGCTGAGATTCCCAGTGAGACGGTGGGGCTTGGAAATACGCTGATGGTACTGTGGTTCCTCCTCTGTGCCTGGGTCTAAGATGCTGAGGAGTCCTGTGTGTGTATTTAGCTGTACAGATACAAAGCAGCTGTAATCTGACAGGCAGCTCCACTTGAGCGTATGGTGGCTAGAAGCTTCTTGGATTCTCTCTTGACTTCCCCAGGTGATGGTGTGGATACATGGTGGTGGTCTGGCTGTAGGCATGGCCTCCATGTATGATGGATCCATGCTGGCATCCATTGAGGATGTGGTGGTGGTCGCTATCCAGTACCGCCTGGGGGTCCTGGGCTTCTTCAGGTAAGGTGAGAGCTGGGCAAGGAAATGTGTGCTGGGCAGAACCTAGACAGTCCTATGATTCATGTCTCTACTACTTCTCAGCACTGGAGACCAGCATGCCAGAGGCAACTGGGGATACCTGGACCAAGTGGCCGCCCTACGCTGGGTCCAGCAGAACATCGCCAAGTTTGGAGGCAACCCTGACAGGGTCACTATTTTTGGCGTGTCAGCAGGTGGCACAAGTGTGTCTTCACATGTTTTGTCTCCCATGTCCCAAGGACTGTTCCATGGTGCCATCATGGAAAGTGGAGTGGCTGTGCTCCCTGGTCTCATCTCCAGCTCCTCTGAGGTGGTTTACAATGTGAGTATACTCTACCCCTCCAACCCTGACCTTAGCAACTCACTCTCCACTACTCTGGTACTATATTCAGAAGGGAAAATGAGGACCATGGGAGGTAACTTCCCTTCAGTGTTTTCTTAAAGACTTACTCCACCCCACTGTGCAGTGCTTTATTCAAGGAATATATGCAAGAGCTTTTTTTATTTGTTTGATTGTTTGGTTGGTTGGTTGGTTGGTTTTGTTTTGTTCTGCTGAACCTTATATAATGGTATATAAATCTGTATATAGTATCAGAAAATCTGTATAAAGTAGCTTCAATCATTGGCAAAAACAAGTGTGTATGAGTTTGGGGAATGGTAAAAGAGGCAAGAGAGCTTGCTGTGATGGTGTGAGGATCTCAGTTCAATTTCCCAGAACACACATATGGCTAGGTGTGGTGTTCCTTGTCTTTAATCCAGGTGTTCCTATGGAGAGAAGGGAGGCAGGGGCAAAAATAAAAATCTTTAGAGAGTTACAGACCAGCTAGACTGGTGTAGGCTTCAGTAGAACAAGAGACCATTTCTCTTACTACATAAAAGGTGGGAGAGAGGGCCAGGAAGAGGAAGGGAGGTGTTACTTTCACCACTGAGCAACAGCAAAATGTTGTTTTTTTGCTCTTGCTTCAGCTCACACACATTACACAACATGGTATTCCATTTTGAGTAAATGGCCCAGATTGGGACTGGGAAAACTGCCTGGAAGAAAGTGTCATCCTGTACTCTTTACAGACGGTGGCCAATCTATCTGGTTGTGCAGCTGTGAACTCAGAGACCCTGGTGCACTGCCTAAGAAGCAAGAGTGAAGCAGAGATTCTGGCTATTAACAAGGTTGGCAGAACTTTGTGGCCTGGAAGGTGGCAGATAGCAAGGTGTATTATCGGGATTCTTCATTTCTATGAACAAATTGCCCAATCTCCATGGCTAGCAGCAATGCCAACATAAGCTAATCTAAGTGTAAAGTCTCCTCAGAGGTGAGATGAGAGAGTTGTGGGAGAATAAGCTTCTTGAGGCAAACTGAAAAGTGGAAAAGGGTGGAGATATTCAGTGGGAATCAGAAAACACATGATTAACCTTCCGTACTGACTTTGAATGCCCCTCAGGTCTTCAAGATCATCCCTGCTGTGGTGGATGGGGAGTTCCTACCCAAGCATCCTCAGGAGCTGTTGGCCTCTGATGATTTTCACCCTGTCCCCAGCATCATTGGTGCCACCAATGATGAGTTTGGCTATATTATCCCTCTGGTGTGACTTTTTTTCTACTTTTCTGGGAGCCTAGAGTCTTGTATGCTGGGCAATGTGAACTCAGAGATTCATTGTATATTTGTGTTATGCCACACTTAAAACCAGTCTCTACACCCCCAGGTAATGGGCTCTGCTCAGAAAATAAAGGAAATAACCAGAGAGACCCTGTCAGCTTTTCTGAAGAACACAGCAGCCAAAGAGATGGTGAGAATCTTGGGGGTACAGTCACAACTGTAAAGACGCCTTTCTAATGTTTACAGATAGCATCCCCAGATGTGTGTGTGTGTGTGTGGTGTCATGCTTGACTATCTAAAGTCAATAAGAGCTTTCTCCCCATATCAGACCTCAAATACATTCCCTCATCATAACAATGTTGCCTACCCATCTTAATAACTACCTAACCTTATTCTTTCTCATCACAATGTGGTAGATGCTGCCTCCTGAGTGTGGTGATCTACTCATGGAAGAGTACATGGGAGATACTGAGGACCCCCAGACCCTCCAAATTCAGTATACAGAGATGATGGGGGACTTCATGTTCATGATCCCTGCACTCCAAGTAGCACATTTTCAGCGTGAGTACATCTGTAACAAGGTTGAGGGAGAAAACTCAGAGCTTAGGTCCCAGCTAAGCTAGGTAGTGGCCAAGCTTGACCTGTGTCTGGATCAGATATCTGTTTCCAAATGACCAAGAGACTTTATATAGTAAATCATTATGGTGAATGTCATAGAGTGATATCTTATCTAGGTACAGATGAGGAAACAGCTGAATGATTGTTTGTGACTTTCCCTAACTACTCCCAGGAAGTGGGAAGAGTCATTATTTAACAGTGGGCTTTCCCACAGCCAACGCTCCACGCTGGAGCTACACTCTAAACTGTTGTGATTTCAGAAACTTGAGATCAAGATATCTTGTCACCAAATGTGTGAAGGGACAGTTCTGGGTGAAGCTCCATCATGTCTCCACATGTCCTCACCCCAGGTTCCCATGCTCCTGTCTACTTCTATGAGTTCCAGCATCAGCCCAGCTTCCTCAAAGATGTCAGGCCACCCCATGTGAAGGCTGACCATGGTGATGAAGTTTCATTTGTCTTTGGCTACCTAGTATCCAGCATAAAACGTGAGTCTTCATTGATTTCTTTGGGCTGAATTGGGGTCCATTATGGTTTCCCCATAATGGACTCAGGATGGCTGAATTCTTAATCCAGTTGAAGGAACAAATTCCTTGAAGAAAGACAGAACCCAGTGTGCACTATCTCACACCTCAAAACCTACATTAGGTTCTAATCTCAACCTTTCTTAATCTACTTTATGTTATTGGTAATAAGAAAGCAACAGGGCAAAGATGAACCTGGCTGAATCCAATTAGAGACTTAGATCCTGGATTGTGGGCGAGGGAAAAAGGGAACCCGACCAATAGTTCAGAATTGAATGATAGCTGGCATGGTGAGTGTGAAGCACAAACGGTCAGCTGCATTCTTTCTTCAGCTAACACCAATAAGGAGGAGCTACTCAGCAGAAAGATAATGAAGTACTGGGCCAACTTTGCACGACACGGGTGAGAGGATGCCCCTCCCTCAGCTTCTGCAAGGGTGGGTCGCTGTCCAGGTCTCTCTCTTTGTGTGGGGTGGGTTCCTCAGCATGTATGGTATTTTTTCAAATGATAGAGTCTTTCCTACCCTAGAGCACACTTTGGCAAGCCGTTTACCACATAGCCAGTCACCGCACAAGCACAGGTGCACTTGTACACACACACACACACACACACACACACACACACACACACCACATTTAGATACCTTATATATGTTTGTTACTATTCATCTTGCACTGACCTTGTGGGTGGGTCACACAATTGTGGTAACACTCTTTAGTTTTTGCCTTTGAGAAGAAGGCAGAAAACAGGTCATAACTGTGTCCCACATGGAACTGAAACTAGTTGGTCACACTTGTATTCCTATATCCAAACATAAGCCACATCAGTCTTAAAACCCTGGCCTACTTTGTTCACTGTCCTGAGCCAAATTAGGATCAAGTGACCTCACCTTCTCTGTGGGGTGGCATGTCCACAGAAACCCCAACAGCGAGGGTCTACCCTACTGGCCCGTGTTTGACCATGGGGAGCAGTACCTGCAGCTGGACATCCAGCCTGCTGTGGGCCGAGCCCTGAAGGCCAGAAGGTTGAAGTTCTGGACCAAGACTCTGCCCCAGAAGATCCAGGAGCTAAAGCAGTCTCAGGAGAGGCACAAAGAGCTATAGTGCCTTGTGTGAAGACAGGCAAGTGAGCTTCATGCTTGAGGTTTGGAAAGCTTTTGTTTTCAGTTTTGGTTGTGGAAAGCTTTTTGATGCTGCCATATAACCATTCCTAACCTATACAGTTACCTTTTCACCAATTTATATGACAAACCCTCTTCATGTCACTCCCCCACAAAATGCTGCCAATCTTTGTTAGCTCCACTCAGTAAAAGCTCTTGTAACAATATGGAATGTCAATATGAGAGCCCCAGGGTTCCATCGTCTCCACAAGATCAGGATGCTCTTCCAAATAGATCACAAACTACCAGCAGGTCTAGTGGTAAAGATCTGTGGCCCTGACTATGTAGAAATAGAGACAGGAACATTGCAGGAACCTAGTAGTTCCATATCAGCTTGATTAACATAGCAATGCCCGTATCTCAGGAACAGAAATAATCATCAGCTGGGTAACTTGCAAAGAGCAGAAATGTCTGTAAAATGTCTGTAAAGTTGTATAGTATGAACAAATGAACTTGAACAAATGAACTTGATCCACACAGGCTTTTAGGGCACAGCTCTTAGACCTCTCTGATGTCAGCCACAGAGCATGCCAGCCTCTGGAAACCTCTATGCAGATTGTCCCTATAGAGGAAATCTCACCTGTTTCCCTTCCAAATTGCAATTGTCTATTTTTGTGAGAAACTGAACTTGCTATGTTAATAGACACCTCAAGCAAGGCCAAGGGTGGGGGTGGACCAGCAGGCCCAGGTGGGCTTTCTCTAACAATAAATTTGTTCTTATGCCCAGGGATTCTGCAGACTCTGTGAAGTCTACACTTATGTGAATATACCACATCTGTGAAGAACGTTGGCTACACATGTGTCCTAGAGATGATATTTGAGAGAAAAGAATGCCCGGGCATGTAGAGCAGAAGAGATATCTGTACCTGGTACCCTGATGGCTTCTCCATGTACGGAAATTATTTCTTGCCTTTAAATCCTAATAAAACATCCTGATTTTTTGATCACACCCACCTTTTCATGATATTCCATATGATTATGTCATTTTTGCCCTTAATGTTTTCAAGCCCAGTGCTACAAAGCCTATTGGACTTCAGGTCATTTACAATAGTGCCAAAATGTCTTCCATGCGTCCTTTTTTCCCTCCAAAGCATTTTCTCAGTCATTAACAGGGTGTGTCTTATGTTCTTTAGACCCTGGGATCTCAATATTTTTCTACCTCTGATGAACTTGTTTTTTTTGTTCACCAGTTTTCCCAAGGCAAAGCCCTTGTGTTTCATTCACTGTACTGAATCCCAGTGTTTAGATACCGTGAACTTTTCATGAAAATCAAGCCTCCTATGTTCCCTGTTCTGAACACAAGAATACAGATGGGATGGAATGCTTAGAATAGTTCCACTCCATGTACACCTCTGTTCCTTTTATTTTCTCAGCACTGCATATCTGTGTCACTTCCATGTTAAGAATCTTATTTGGTATGGAGAGGTCATCTGTTTTGAGACAGGGTCTCCCTTGATAGCCCAGGCTTGGGTCACACAACTTTCCCTCATAAGCAGAGGACCATCCAACGCAATCATACTGAAGAGCTATAAGCCCCAGTACAGTCAAGGCTGTGAAACAACTGGCACCAAACAAATGGTCAGAGTGGATAAGAACTGATGCAGTCATTTTGGCATAGTCTTCTAAGTTAAACAAGTACAGGCTTGCCACAAGCTCCGAAGTCCCCTGCTATAACTTCATCCGAAGGAATCTAAAATACGTGGCTATACAACAGATGCTTGAAGTGACCTGTAAGGGTTTGGTTAGAAAGTCTGGTGAGCACATGTGTCATGCCAGCATCCGGAAGCTGAGGCAAGAGTGTTAGAGGCCTAGGCCAGCTTGACTGCATATTGAGATATTGTCTCAAAATGAAGAAATACAGAAACCTACATACTATCTCAGCTCATCTTGATCTATTTATTGAGAGCAAGAACTGAAAATAGTCCTGTAAGTCCTGGGCATAATGATAATGATGCTCTTGACCAGAACTTCCTAGCAGGCCCAACTCTTAATGTCCTCACTATAGAGCTGATCTGATAACAATGCCATAGAGGCAAAGAACACGATCAGACAGGGAAAGGCATGAAGAGACACTTGGCAATTCAAGTAGGCTATGTCAGTGGTAGTAGATTTGCTGCGTGTCAGGACAAGTAGGTGTTTAGCTTGCGAAGAAAATGCCAAGCTGTTTTTCTAAATGACTACAGCACTTTGCAGCTCCCTCCCAGCCGTGCAGCTGTGAGCACACCAGTGCTTCCATGTTTTTGCCAACACTGACTGTGAAGACAGTTCTGTGGACTCTCGCCCCACACTACAACTATAGCACACTTCAAGAACTGGGAGGGGCAGTTTCACAGCTGTGCCATGCCAGTAGAAACACATAGAGAGAAGCTAAGGGAAAGTCCATTGTGCTGGACTATATATCCTCTAGAACAGTAGGAGCTGAAAAGAAGGAGCCAAGGCCAGGCCTCAGGCGGCACTATCTGAAACTGATCCTTCAGAAATTCAAGTTAGGCTGGGAAGGAGCTCCCAGTCTATAATCTGTGGTGTGCCCTAGCAGGGTTCTCTGGGATTTTGGAACTCCTATTCTTGGGCATGTGTCCTCAGCTTTATCACAGGCTCTGAGAACCATGACAGTCCGAGGGCTGGAATCAGCAGGGGCCTATTAAATGTCTGTCAAATATATATATAAATGAGTGTGAACTTGATCACAGTAAGGACTTGCCAGCAATGTAGCAACAGTACTAGGGTGAGATGAGCAGGGAATAAGCAATTAAAAAGAGCCACATTAAAACAAACAGAGAAACATCCAAATTAAATTGTATTGTGGATATAATGGACTTGACATGTATACAACATTCTATTTTTGTGTTTACTAAAATAATGCATGCTTCTTGGAAGACCACCAAATGTTCTATAAGTCATATATTAGAACACAAAGAAAGTTTCAACAAATATTTTAAATGGAATTGATTTCTGTTATTTGATTACAACAGAATAAAATTTCCAACAATGAGCAAGTATGAGGTGTAGAGATGGGAGAGAAATAGAAGTAGGAGGATTTGTGCACTATCAAGAGAGGGTTTTTTGCTAGGCCACAGAAGAGGACTTTGCAGCCAGTCCTGAAGATACCTGATAAACCATGGTCAGATGAAAGGAGAGGAGATGAGGGAGGGAGGGTGGGATTGGGAGGGAATGAGGGAGGAGGGTAGGATTGGGAGGGAATAAGGAAGCGGGATACAAAGTTAATAAACTGTAACTAATATTTTAAAAAATGAAAATAGAAGCAGATGATGAAAATTTTAAAAAGTAGAGAGGTGGTTTATTCACTATTAAGAGAATCTGAACTGGAGATGTGACAGCAGCGAGGAATAGCCTGAGGTGAGTAGCCTGCTATGGTGATGTCTGGGCCTGTGATGCTGCTAAAGGCCATGTCTGAATCCGTGGCCCTGCTAAATCAGGGGTCTGATGATATCCAAGGACCATATTACCACCAAAGTGGTGGTCTAGGCTGCCAACAGGGTCCATGTTAATGTCCAAAGGCTAAGCTGAGCTGGCCCTGCACCTGGGCAGATGCAGCACTCAGGAGAGGTGGTCCTCCCCTGAGACTGTGTAGCATAGAAAAACTGGCCCTGGTGGCACTGGTGTGAGAGAGCTGGCCTTACCCATTGCCTGGGCAGTGTACAGAGCTGACCCCAGTAACTTGGGCGAATGTGTATTTGAGGAAATAAAAAGGGAAACCTAAAAATTCCTAGGATCAAGTGTGAAGAGAAATACAACGTGCCAAAAACCATGGGACCAACTCAAAGCAGTCCTGAGTTATAAGTGCCTAAATTAAAAAAAAAATAATAAATAAAAATAAATTTAAAAAAAAAACTGAGCCAGAAAAATGGCTCAGTGTTTAAGAGACCTTCTTGCTCTTGTAAAGGACCTAGATTCTATTCCTATCACCCACATGGCTGCTAACAACCATCCGAATTTCCATTTCCAGAGGATCCAGTGCCTTGTTCTGGTATCTGGGGTCACCAGGCACACACATGACGAACATGTGAGCAAAGCATTTATACACAGTAAAGTAAAATAAAAACAACCAAATTTCCATCCCACCCTCCTTCTGCTGAATCTTCACATGCACCTTAGAGAAGACAGAACCTCTGGTTTCAGATTACTGCTTCCTTCTCTCCTATACCCACACTGAGCCTGTGACTCGGACAGTAACCACGGTGATTCCAGGTTTGGGTTGAGAGTGACAGATATCCACGATGGCTTCAAAGCCCGTGCTGGGAAGATCCTAAAAAGGATGAAACCAGCTGAGGAGGCTTTGGCCAGCCTAGTGAACACTGTCTGCTGTCAGCTCTGCCTGGTCAGTGTAACAGCCACTTTGGCCTGCCCCACCAGGCTGCTCAGCCACACACCTATGGGTACAAATCATGCCGGGGTAGGCTGACAACTCATGCTTCCTGTGGTAAAACATGGTGCCTCCCACGGCAGCATGGACTCAGGCCTGGGAAGCAATCGTGTTCCTGAATCAGTTTCCTGTCCGTGTAATGACAAGCCTTCAGGAGCCTCCTTTGTGTGCAGAGTGAGATTCTGGGAGGTAGAGATAGGGACCGGGATCAGAGCTACCAGGTTCTGGAGATCCAGAGAATGGTGGAAAGGACTAGAGAAGGAGATGCAAACAGAAATGGTAGAGGGCATTGTGGGAACTTACGCTACCTACTACTGCTACCAAAGCCTACAGGGTGGACTGTGGAACAAAGAGGGCCAATGATGCCTGAGGACATGCAACACTAAGAACCAGCCCAGAGTGACGGGCCTTTAGGAATGTTGGACGTGTAGGTCAGAAGTACCAAGCATGAGGACAGAGGGACTGGTGGGGCACAGCCCTTCTTTATGCAGTTGTTGCTATAACGACAGCTGAAGCTGCTACTGACCTTTAGATATCAGTGAAGGTCATAATGCTGCCATTGGGCTCAGATTATGTTGTCCGTTGCCCATATGAGAATCCTGGCCAAGGTTCTTGGTCTCAGGGCACACAGATGTCCTGTCCACACTGCAGATCTGAGAGGCTACACCTTCCTTGCCATGTAGTCTTCAGGTTCTAATCAGAAGGTGACCCAGGAAGCCCTGAGCTCAGGATGTGTGCACAGCCATTGATGTCTCTCATCTCAAGTCACTGAAGTGGGAAGACTGAAGGCTTCTTGTGAGACTTCCTGATCTGACCTTGCCTAAGGAGGACACATTTACTTTGTCTCCTGCCTGCTGTCATCATCTGCCCATCCTCCTCATGGCTGCTGTTCTAAACACTCTCTGCTCAGATCCTGGGTTCAGAACCCAACTGAAAGAAGACAGAGAATTTTGTCCCAAATTTTTGAATCCCCTTAGAGATGGCTCATCTTCCAGGACATCCAGGTGGCAGGGTATTACACTAATGCCCAGGATTACTCAAAAAGAAAGGTTTGATCTGGGCGTGGTGGCACAAACCTGTAATCATAGCACTCGGGGGAAGGTAGAGAGGGGCAAGAGGTTCTTCAAGTGCAAGCTATTCTGGGCTACACAGCAGGTAACACTGAACAGACTCATCAGGCAGGATTTATACCTTTTTCATTTATAGGTATACCCAACAACAATAATTTGAGAAAGGATACATGAAAGCCATAGGAGGGAGGAAATGTGTGATTATATTAATTGTTAATAATTATATTAATTATTATATGTGTAATCATATTTACTAATTAACTATTTTTAATGGAATGAATTAGGAAAAGTAAAGTAATCTGTGAGCATGTAAATAAGTTCTCCTTTGACCTTCAGCCCTGATGTTGAATGCCTTTCACATTTTCACTGTCACCTCTGCTATAGTGGATAAGGATTTTCTACCCATAAACTCCAGGAGCTTTTGGCCTCTGACGGTTTTCACCTGGTCCTGAGCATCACTGGTGTCAACATCAGTGAGTAAGCTTGCACCATGCTCATGGTGAGATGTGTGTCTAAGCTTCTTGGGACCTGAGAACTCATGTGGTTGACAGTGGGAGCTCAGAGATTCATTAGCCCAGATTCAACCCACCACATACTGAACACTCTTCCTGTCCTCCCTGATCTTGGGCTTTGCTCACACTACACTGGTGAGCTCTAACCTCATTCTTCTGATTCCCCTGGAGGAGCTGTTGCCTGCTGAGTACAGTGACTTGCTGATGGAAGGGTACGGAGAAGACATTGAGGACCCTGATGCTCACCAAGTTAGATTAAGTTTCAGGAGATGATGGCAGACTTCGTGTTTGTTATTCCTTGCTCAGCACCTGTAAAGAGTACGAGTTGTGGCTCTACCTCAGTGTTAGAAATTCTGCCCTTTGCATGATATCATAGGTTATTTTATTTTTATTAATTACAGTTTATTTACTTTGTATCCCATCTGTGGCCCCCCTCTCTCACACCCTCCCAATCCTACCCTCCTTCCCTCTTCTTTTTCTATGTCCCTCACCCAGTTCACTGATAGGGGAGGTCTTCCTCCCCTTCCATCTGGCCCTAGCTTATCAGGTCTCATCAGGACTGGCTGCATTGTCTTCTTCTGTGGCCTGGTAAGGTTGCTCCCCCCTCAGGGGGAGGTGATTAAAGAGCAGGTCAATCAGTTCATGTCAGAGACAGTCCCTATTCCTATTACTATGGAACCCACTTGAACACTGAACTGCCATGGGCTACATATGTGCAGGGGTCCTAGGTTATCTCCACGTATGGTCCTTGGTTGAAGTATCAGTCTCAGGAAAGACCCCTGTGCTCAGACTTTTTGGTTCTGTTGCTCTCCTTGTGGAGTTCCTGTCCTCTCCAGATCTTACTATTTCCCACTTCTTTCATAAGATTCCCTGCACTTTGCCCAAAGTTGAGTTTCAGCATATGTTTTGATATCCTGCTGGGTAGAGTCTTTCAGAGGCCCTCTGTTTTAGGTTCCTGTCCTGATCCCTGTTTTCTACCTCCTCCAATGTGCGTCCTGTTTGCCTTTCTGAATGAAGATTGAGCATCTTACCCAGGGTTCTCCTTCTTGACTAGCTTCCTTAGGGGTACAGATTTTAGTATGGTTGTCCTCTATTATATGTCTAATATCCATTTATAAGTGAGTATATACCATGTGTGTCTTTCTGGTTCTGGGATACCTCACTCAGGATGATCTTTTCTAGATCCCACTGTTTGCCTGCAAATTTCATGAATTCCTTGTTTTTAATTGCTGTGTAGTATTCCATTGTATACATGTACCACAATTTCTGTATCCATTCCTCAACTGAGGGACATCTGGGTTGTTTCCAGGTTCTGGCTATTACAAATAAATCTGCTAAGAACATGGTTGAGCAACTGTCCTTGTTGTATACTTTAGCATCTTTTGGATAAATGCCTAGGAGTGGTATAGCTGGATTTTGAGGTAGCACTATTCCTAATTGTCTGAGAAAGCACCAGATTGATTTCCAAAGTGGTTGTACAAATTTACATTCTCACCAGCAATGGTGGTTTCAGCATGTGTTGTCACTTGAGTTTTTGATCTTAGCCATTCTGATGGGTGTAAGGTGAAATCTCAGGGTTGTTTTGATTTGCATTTCCTTGATGACTAAGGATGTTGAACATTTAAGTGTTTCTCTGCCATTTGATGTTCCTCTATTGAGAATTCTCTGTTTAGCTCTGTACCCCATTTTTCAATTGTATTACTTGATTTGTTGCTGTTTAACTTCTGAAGTTCTTTATATATTCTGGATATTAGCCGTCTGTCAGGTATAGGGTTGGTGAAGATTCTTTCCTAATCTGTAGGCAGTCGTTTTGTTTTGACGACAGTGTTCTTTGCTTTACAGAAGCTTTTCAGTTTCATGAGGTCCCATTTATTGATTGTTGTTCTTAGAGGCTGTGCTGTGGGTGTTCTGTTCAGGAAGTTGTCTCCTGTGCCAGTGAGTTCAAGGCTTTTCCCCACTTTTTCCTCTAACAGGTTTAGTGTGTCTGTTTTTTACATTGAGGTCTTTGATCCACTTGGACTCTAGTTCTGTGCAGAGTGAGAAGTATGGATCTATTTGCATTTTTCTGCATGTAGACATCCACTTAGACCAGCACCATTGTATAGTTTTAGCATCTTTGTCAAAAATCAGGTGTCCATAAGTGTGTGGGTTTAATTCTGTATCTTCTATTCAATTCCATTGATCCACCAGTCGGCTTCTATGCCAGTACCATGTAATTTTTGTTACTGTTGCTCTATAGTACAGCTTGGGATCACAGATGGAGATACCTCCACAAGATCTTTTATTATAAAGGATTGTTTTAGCGATTCTGGGTTTCCTGTTATTCCATGTGAAATTGAGAATCTTTCTTTCCAGGTCTGTGAAGAATCGTATTGGTAATTTGATGGGACCTGCATTGACTCTGTAGATCACTTTTGGTGAGGTAAGAGGCCTAATTCTTAGGAATCATCTCAGTGCTGTAGGTCCCAGGTGAGGCCTGTGATGCTCGGGCCCTGTTTATGTTTTTATCAGGGCTCTCACATCTAAGCAAATTCTATAGCTAGTGCAAAATAGTGTTACCCTTTCTAGTTAGAGATGAGGAAACTGAGGTAGTGATGTTCTATAACTTGCCCAAACCACTCAGGTATGAAAGTCAGGGTCATGATTAACCTAGGACATTCCTAAGACCCTTATTCCAAACTTGGAGCTCATGATCCCCCAAACCTTCATCAACACGCATGGGTTCTTCCCCAATGGGAGCCTCTTTTACAATGCCAGAGCACACTCAGACAAAAGTCTCTTCTGGGTACCATGTCCCCATGACCTGGCAGGTAGGTAACAGGTTGTTATTTTGTCTGTATAAGCATACCTTTAAAAGAAAGGACAAATAGTCCAGATAGCTCTGACACACACAGAGCAGACACTGATGGGATTTCCTTGCACCAGGATACCTGCCCGTCTGATCCTCTAGTCCCCTACTTCTATTATGCTCTATTTCTATCCTGACCCAAATCAATACTGAGTCTTCTCAGTAGAATTCAAAATGCCCAGTTCCTAACTATAATGGGAGTCTACAGCTACAGGAATTCCCAATAAAAGGATGGCAAGTTGGTCCTTGTTTGGCACAATGCACAATGCCTGTAGTTGGACATCCAAGCAGTGTGGCTCATGCTCTGAAAGCTGCTGGATGGTGGTCTGGGCTCAGACCCCTCCCTAGAACATCCTAAACCTGGGAGGCTAAGGTCAGCAGCATGCAGCTGCAGCATGCTATGTCAGACTTTGTTCTGAGCACAAAGCAGGTCAGCCTGCGGTCCCAACAGTCTGAGGAGACAGAGGCCCAAGGATTCCAGAGTCTCTCTACACCCCAATGGACTGTGTCCTCTCCTCTTCATCTCATCTTCTTCTTCTCCTTTCCTCTTCTTCTCCAAGGCCCAGATCTTCTCAATAAGGCAGCTCTTCTGGGGACTGGTGCCCACACTGTGGGTAGATTTCAAGTTTCCACATCCACTTCTCAGTGAGTCCCATGTTTTCTCACATAGACACTGCCATGAAATTGTACTACTCTCATCTCTTAGTACCTGTAAGCTGTTGTGATGTTTAATCTTGGTTGTCAACTTGATAAGATCTGGTATCAACTAAGAGATTCACCTCTGGATGGGCCAGGGTGGGAGATCTCTAGGAAATGCCTGAGGGAAGAGGAGCCTCTTCCAGAGTACATGGCGCCTTTTGACTGTGCCCTACATACAAGGAGATATAAGGAAAATCAGTGCTTTAAGCTCACCAACCTATTTCAGTGTGTCCATCTCTTTGTTGCTACTGCCTTCAGCCTTCAATGTAGGATGAAGACCAGCCACTCTCTAAGAATCTTCCAGGCCTTCAGTACCAGATTGGAACTGCTAAAGTATTGAGATTGGTAAACTGAGCAGAGTGGGCTTCTTAAGATATTCAGACTACACGTGGCCATCGTTTAGAATGCCCAATGCCTATCATACAGAGCCATTGTAGTAAATCCAATTTTATAGCATATGCATGCATTATCAGTTCTGTTAACCTAAGGATCCCTGCCTAAGACAGAGTTTATAATGGAATTATCACAAACTGCAAGCTGTAGTGGCTATGGCATAGCCCTAGGGAAGCAGAAACCGGAGGATTACATGTGCTCAGTATTTCAAGAATAATCCATTTAATACAGGGGAACTGCATCTCAATAATATATATTACATATATAAATGAGTATATATACATGTCATATGACATATGACATGTATCACACACATACATATATGATATATATGTGTTATGCATATATATACATATGTCATAGACTATGTAGCTTATAAAGAAATAAAATGTGTTCAGTTTTGGGAACAAAGAAGTTCAAGGTCAAGATACTAGTAGATTTGCTATATAACAAGGCTAGCTCACTAGACCGCAGATTTTACCTTGAGTTCTCAAGGCATAAAGGGATAAACAATGGTGTTCATGATACCATAATCTCCTAACAGCCCCAACTCTTAACATTATAAATTAGGTTTCAACATATGATGCAAATTAGATGATACTTATGATTTGCATTCAAGACAATCAACCCATTCATCTATGTCTTTCCCAAGTAGTGAGTGGCACAATTTTTTTTAAAAATGAGAAGTAAGTCTGGACATATTCATTAGTCCCTCAAGGCTGAAAGAGTATATAAAGTGATGTGTGTGTGTGTGTGTGTGTGTGTGTGTGTGTGTGTGCGTGTGCATGTGTGCGTGCGTGTCTCTGTTTGTATTTGTGTTTTTGTTCCTTTCTGCTTAGGTTTGTTCTTATTACCAGAGGCAGGAAATGCTATGAAATTCATATTTGCATGCTTAGGAAATCTGTGAATCTGTGTCTATGGGGTGTGTCCTGGGAGTGGGGTGTGGTATCAGAGGGTCCAGAAATGTCCAGCAAAGAAATGCCTATTCCTTGTCCCGGAGCCTGTCCACATATGGAGGGGCACATCTGCCCCCTGAACCTCCTGAATCCTCCTGGCACTACTACTAGTTTATCTCTTGTGGTTTCATTTTCATTCTTACCTTATTATTGTCCCAAAATTCTCACTTATACTTTATGCCATTTTACAGAGATTTCTAGTTGTATTCAGTTTGCTCCTGGGTTCTCCCAAAGCATTTTCCTTAAAGAAAGGATGTTGGGCATAAAACACTGTCGTCAGAACAAAACGACTGCCTACAGATTGGGAAAGGATCTTCACCAACCTTATATCTGACAGAGGACTAATATCCAATATATATAAAGAACTCAAGAAGTTAAACAGCAACAAATCAAGTAATCCAATTAAAAAATGGGGTACACAGCTAAACAGAGAATTCTCAATAGAGGAATATCGAATGGCAGAGAAACACTTAAAGAAATGTTCAACATCCTTAGTCATAAGGGAAATGCAAATCAAAATGACCATAAGATTTCATCTTACACCCATCAGAATGGCTAATGTCAAAAACTCAAGTGACAACACATGCTGAAGAGGTTGTGGAGAAAAGGGAACCCTCTTCCACTGCTGGTGAGAATATAAACTTATACAACCACTCTGGAAATCAATCTGGCGCTTCCTCAGACAACTAGGAATAGCACTTCCTCAAGATCCAGCTATACCACTCCTACGCATATACCCAAAAGAGGCTCAAGTACACAATAAGGACATTAGCTCAACCATGTTTGTAGCAGCTTTATTTGTAATGGCCAGAACCTGGAAACAACCCAGATGTCCCACAACGGAGGAATGGATACAGAAATTGTGATACATCTACACAATGGAATATTACTCAGTAATAAAAAACAAGGAATTCATGAAATTTGCAGGTAAATGGTGGGATCTTCAAAAGATCATCCTGAGTGAGCTATCCCAGAAGCAAAAAGATGCACACGGTATATACTCACTCATATAGACATATAATATAGGATAAACCTACTAAATCTGTACACCTAAAGAAACTAATCAAGAGGGAGGACTCTTGCTAAAATGCTCAATTCTTATTCAGAAAGGCAAAGAGGATGGACATCAGAAGAAGGAGAAAAGAGGGAACAAGTCAGGAGCCTGACACAGAGGACCTCTGAAAGGCTCTGCCCTGCAGACTATCAAAGCAGATGCTGAGACTTATGGCCAACCTTTCGGCAGAGTGCAGGGAATCTTATGAAAGAAGTGGGAAACAGTAAGATCTGGAGAGGACAGGAACTCCACAAGGAGAGCAACAGAACCAAAAAGTCTGAGCACAGGGGTCTTTCCTGAGACTGATACTTCAACCAAGGACCATGCATGGAGATAACCTAAGACCCCTGCACATATGTAGCCCATGGCAGTTCAGTGTTCAAGTGGGTTCCATAGTAATAGGAACAAGGACTGTCTCTGAAATGAACTGATTGACCTGCTCTTTGATCACCTCCCCCTGAGCGGGGAGCAACCTTACCAGACCACAGAAGAAGACAATGCAGGCACTCCTGATGAGACCTAATTGACTAGGATCAGAAGGAAGAAAAAAGAAGACCTCTCCTATCAGTGGACTTGGGGAGGGGCATGAGTGCAGAGGGGGAGGAAGAGAGATATTGGGACGGGAGGAGGGAGGGAACCACAGGGGGGGATAAAAAGTGACTAAAGTGTAATTAATAAAGAATTTAAAAAAAGAAAGGAGGTTGGATCCTTCATACTCTTTAGACCCTGATATTCCTACAGATCCCAACTTGCTTTCCCTGGGTACAGCTTTTCTAGGTTGGAAAATTCCTTCTTCCATCTGCTTTGTTGAAGACCAACCACAGAACATCATCCTCAAAGCAATGATTCTTACATTCCACTCTCTGAACACCAGAGGACAGAAGAGAATTGAGAATGTTCTTTAGCCTGGGCTCAGTAGATGAGCAGAGAGGAGCCCTTCCTCTGAGTACAGGAGGACTGGTGCCTGACACCTGACTTGTCCTGGAGCCTCAAGGCCTTATTGAACTCCTGCTGCGCACTCGCATCCATGAGTCCCCATTTCTACTGACATACAGACACTTCACCAAATGCCTCTAGAATTTCAGAATCTGTGTTACATTTTTTAAGCTTTGTTGTCTAATGATTTCTATGCAACCAAGTTTGCCCATTTACCTGCATAGATGGCTCAGTTTTGCATAGAACCATGAGCTATGCAACCACCTACATTTGCTATAAGACTACTTCTTTCATTAATAAAAGTTCTCTCGAGTTTCTCTATGTCAGTCATTGCCTGGTCTTTGCTCCCAGGCAATTCTCTTTCTGATGCTGCAGTTTGGAAGCTGCGAATAATTGAAAATATCAGAGCCCTGGCTGTCCTATCATGGAAAATAAATCCTTTGTGACTGGTCCTGTTAATAAATAAAGCCTCTTTGAGATTCAAGTATGTTGTCATTTGGTTAACAGTGTCATTCCACACACGCACAAAACACATTTTATCCATTCCCCAGTGGATGTCACATCTAGATGACATGATTTTGACTACTTTTAATCAAGCTCTTATGAACTTTTTCAATCATCTTTTTGTGACAACAGTCACAACAGCATTCTTTTCTTTAGGCTAAAGACTTTGGAGAAGAATTGCTTGATTGTAGGATAGATGTGTTTAACTTATAAAGAAACTGTCAAACTCTTTTCTATAATGACTACATCATTTTGTATCTCCTCCAGCCATGTGTTGGGGGAGGAGGGCAGCAGTGACTGCAGGTCTTAGCCAACACTCAACCCAATGGGTATTACACCTGATTCAATTGAATGACGATGGTTGAAATTTGAGCCTGTTTTCCTCTCTTTCTCTCTCTCTCTTTCTCTCTCTCTCTCTCTCTCTCTCTCTCTCTCTGTGTGTGTGTGTGTGTGTGTGTGTGATGCTCCCTTTTCAATCCTTCCTCCCTCCAGTGCCATCTTGATTTCACATTTTTGCTATGGTCTTAGCCATCATTAACACTGAATGGCAATACTGTAAGAGGCAGTTCACGTGGCTTTTCTCAGCTGAATTAAAATGATCTGATAATTAAGAAGTATCAGGATGTGCAGGGAGCCTAAAGAAGCTGATTCCTTGACCTCAAGATTAGAGGAACTAGAGACTTCTTGGCTCCCAGTGCCTAGATTTCATTTGGTTACATAACTGAAGGAGGGGGAAACACCTGACAGGAGGGGCTGGGACCACAGATTACACAAGAGTGACTTGTAAGTGCAGTGTTGAATCACAGCAGACCTTGCAGATTGGAGGAGGCTGGAGAAGCCATGACTGTTTCATGTCCGAGGAGCCAGAAAGGAACGAAGGAGGAAGTCCGGCTGTGCTAGGCTGTGGGTTCTGTCACTTCTTTAGTTCTCAGGAAGTAAAAACGTGGCCCCACCCCACGTGGTCTCCCACCTACATTCCTTTCGGTCCTGTCTGGGAAAGGCCTATATATTCTTCTTTCCGTTGTTGAAACACTGTCAGTCTGTAATAGAACAGACTCAGGCCTGGGAGCCGATCATGCCCCTGGACAGACTTCCCGGCTGGCTGAATGCTGCGGCCTGTGGGCTCTTGATTCTCCTCTTCCCTGTGCAGGGTGAGACTCCCTAAGTGGTGACGGGAACCAGGGTCAGAGCTGCCCATTTCCGCTAGAAGCTGAGTTTGTGGGAGGAAGGTGCCAGGGAGGGAGAGGCTCACCTAGATGAAAGTGTGGGGAATGTATGCCACCCAACACCCCCCTAAAACCCAGAGTGACCGCTGTAACACACAGTGTCAGAGATGTTCAAGGTTACTGCATACTTCGGAGCCAGCCCAGTGCGAGGGGCTCCAAGGAGCTGGACCCAAGGGTCAGGAGAAGAGCAGAAGGGGCATTTGCCATCTCTGTGGGTGTCTGTGGCTATTCCTACTTTGGATAATAAGAATACTTTCAGGCTGCCACATGGCTCGGAGTGGGTGATTTCTTTGTCCAGAGAAATGCTCTGGCATCCTTCAAAAGGAGAATAGGGAAGGTTGCTGGGCCTGAGGGACAGAGAAGCTCCCACTCTCAGACCCCACAGCTCAACTGAGAGGCTCTGAGTTTCCTTCCTGTGTACCCTGGTAAAAATGAGGTGGGAATGCCCTCAACCTGGTCGCAGCTGATTACAGAAAACTAACACTGATGACACTGCTCCACCCACAGGTAAGGACTTAGCCAGCCCCATCAGAAACACACACACAGGCCAGGTCTGAGGCAGCCTCATCCATGTAAAGAACACCAAACTCAATGTCCACACCTTCCTGGCCATTCCCTTTGCCAAGCCACCTGTAGGACCACTGCGCTTTGCACCTCCCGAGGCCCCTGAACCATGGAGTGGTGTGAGAGATGGGACCTCACATCCAGCCAGGTAAGTTCTGGACCCAGATGGGTCCAGGAACTGAGGCGAGAATGTGCTCTGAGCTCTGGACCATGCTGAAGTGTTTCCTCCATCTCAGCTACACAGCAGTTCTTTGCCTGTGGTGAGTGACATCTCCCATGCATTTTTCTGCAGCTAAGGATCAGAATAAAATGCCTGTGTCAGACTCCTGGGCTAGAGCTTGGCACCTATAGTGAGAAGCTCATCCGAACTGATCCCAGAATCAGATTGTGCTGAGTGAACTCTCTGACAGTGGAGAGGTCTGTGGACAAAGTTCAGTGTGTGTATAGTAAGCTAGAGCCAGAGTCCGGTGTCAGGAGGGCAGCAGTGATGAGCATCCTGCATAGTCACTGTGACAACCTATGGGGCACCCGGGGAACAGGTATGAAAGCTTCTTCCCCTGGAGAAGCTGTAGGACAGAGAGGTTCCCTGAGAGTCTGGACATAGGATGAAGGATTTCTTACTCCCCGTGGAACAACATTGACCATTCATTCCTACAGTACCATTGTGGACACAGCACCCAAATATCCAGGTGCCTTACTTCCTTTCCTGTTGCTGTACTAAAAGTACCCTGACAAAAGCAGCTGAGGGGAGGAAGGATTCACCACAGGTTGCAAGTCCTGGTTACAACCACCATAGGAGGAGGACTCTTTAGGAGCTATTGCATTAAGGAAAGCTGGTCACATCACGTTGCTAACCGGGAAGAGAGAGCAAAGAATGCACAGGTGCCTGCTAATCTCAGCTCGCCTCATCTA
Organism: Psammomys obesus; assembly: GCF_907164565.1. Classification (NCBI taxonomy): domain Eukaryota; kingdom Metazoa; phylum Chordata; class Mammalia; order Rodentia; family Muridae; genus Psammomys; species Psammomys obesus. Next base: position 21,426,576 of record NW_026596034.1, read on the forward strand.
CTTACACAGTTCAGAAGTCACTCGCTAGGTAGGGGATGGTGACACTCAGAATAAGCAAGCATTCCTTGTTTATGTCATCGAGGTAATTCCCACAGGCCAACATGATCTGGGCAGCCCCTCCTTGAGACTCTCTTTCCAGGTAATTCTACTGGGTGTCAAGCCAACAGTCAAAACTAATCATCACAGCAGTCCAGGGAGAAGGGGTGAATATCACTACAAGCAGTTAATCATTTCCATAGAGAATCTAAGAAGCCTCCACATCCCAACCTCATGAAGGGCACCCCCACTCAACTAGAGACTTCCCTGGAAATCTGGATCCCTCACAGCCCCCACAGAGCCAGTGGCCCTTACCTTGATAGGAAGGGATTCTGGAGAGGAATCATGTGTTAGAGGAAGTGTTGAGGGTGAAATCTCAAGGAAAGGGAGGAAATCTCAAGGTTCTGCTTTTTTCTTTTTTCTTTTCTTTTAGATTATAATATAATTATATCATCTTCTCCCTTTGTTTCTTTCCTCCAAGCCCTCCCACATACTCCTTCTTACTCTCTCAAATTCATGGCCTTTTTTCCATTGATTGTTGTTACATGTATCTATGTATTATTTAGGAATAGTACATGCGTAATACTTGCTTAGTCTGTATAGTATTTTATATGTTTTGTGGCTGACCATTTAGTTTTGGATAACCTACAGGAGTGCTCTTCCTTAGGGGAGATTTTTCTCCCACTCTGGGCATTCCTTAGTTACTTCTAGTTCTTTGTGTAGGGTTGAGGCCCCCATGGTCTTTATCTATCCACTTTAGTATGTCTATTAATGCCCGACTTTTTTAGCTCATGTTTAGGCTTCAATGTTGGTGAGACTTTATGCATGTATCTTCTGATATTACTAGGTCATACAGGTTTTGATATCAGAATATTTCTTGGGATCAGCATCTGCCATTGTCAACAGGTGTCTACAAAATGATGATATAGTGAACTTAGAGGGTCTGAAGAAGATAAAGCTGTTCATGCCTCCCATGTCCACATCTGAGGACTGCTTGTACCTCAACATCTATACACCAGCCCATGCCCATGAGGGTTCTAACCTGCCTGTAAGAGTTGGGCCATGGTCACCTGGGTGGGAACAGAGATTTCTTTCCCAGGAAGATTAGAAAGGACAAAGTTGACCTGAGCTCTACTGTAGTATAGACCTGATGTAGACTTTCTCTAGTGGGGCCAAGAAGGGGTTTTTTTTGTTTGTTTTTTGTTTTTTTTTTACAGCCATGTAAACAACTTATGCCCTGGATATGAAACACAGAGTACTGTAGCTCTGAGAGATCTGGGGGTGTGGTCCATGGATTAACTAAGGACTCACTCTACAATCTTGAGCCCTAGAGACCCAGTCAAGTGTCCAAGGGTCAAACACTGAGATAAGCCAAATTTACAGCATGGGATATTGGTTGTGCTATAGTTGGTGATGCTTTTGATTCATAGTCAGGGGGAGAAAAGTGCTTATGGAGACACCCTTCTCCACACTTTTGTCTGAGAGTGACAGTGACATTACTCTGAACTTAAATCCAAGCTGAGATTTCTGATGCCACGGTGGGGTTTGGGAATATGTTGATGAGACTTTAGTTACTTCTCTGTGGCCTGGTCTAAGATGTTAATGAGTCTTATGTGTGTGTTTAGCTGCACGAATACACAGCAGTCAATAATGTAAGGGGAAGTCCCACTTGAGCTTGTGCTGGATAGAAACCTCTTGGCATCTCTCCTGATTTTTCTAGGTGATGGTGTGGATCCATGGTGGTGCTCTGGTTATAGGCATGGCTTCCATGTATGATGGATCCATGCTGGCAGCCATTGAGGATGTGGTGGTGGTCACTATTCAGTATCGCCTGGGGGTCCTGGGCTTCTTCAGGTGAGCCTAGAGATGGGCAATGTGGCCTGAGCAGAACCTAGACAACCCTGTGATTCCTGTCCCTTCTACTTTTCAGCACTGGAGACCAGCATGGGAAAGGCAACTGGGGCTTCTTAGACCAAGTGGCCGCCCTGCGCTGGGTCCAGCAGAACATCTCCCACTTTGGAGGCAACCCTAACCAGGTCACCATTTTTGGCCAGTCTGCAGGTGGCATCAGTGTGTCTTTTCATGTTGTGTCCCCCATATCCCAAGGACTCTTCCACAGAGCCATCATGGAGAGTGGGGTCGCTTTGCTGCCTCTCCTTATATCTAACACCTCTGAGATGGTCTCCACGGTAAGTATCCTTCATCATCCCAGCCCTGACTTTCTGTCTTAGCTCTCAGCCTCTGGTACTCCAGTACTCTGTTCAGTGGGGAATCAAGTACCATGAAAAATAGCTTCTTTCCAATCATTTCTAAGAAGTTCAAGGATTAGAATCTACTTCCCTGTACTCTATGCATGTGGTTTGCAAAGCTGCCCTCATCAGCTTCCATCATTGGCCAAAACAAGCATTCATGGGTTTGGAGGATGATTCAATGGGTAAGAGAGCCTGCTGTGCCAGTGTGAGGACCGTTGGTCAAATCCCCAGAAACTACATAAGGCAAGATATAGTAGTACTTATTTGCAATCCCACTGTTTCTATGGTGAAGTGGGTGGCAGAGGCAAGGGTGCCCTAAAGGTTGAAGGTCAACTACACTGGTGTAGGCAGCAACCAACAACAAGAGAACTTGTCTCAAATAAGGAGAAAAATGACTGGTGATAGCCAATATCGTCTTCTGACTATCATGGGCAAAATGCGGCACACAATACCATTATTATACAGGAACATATACGAACATAAAAACAACCACAGAAACAGGCAGACAGACAAAATGACCTCTTTCTCAGCTGTCAACTCTGAGCAACAGGAAAACGGGAACAGTTTCACACTGTATTGTAATCTGTACATAACACACAACAGGGTGGTATATTTAGGGACACTGGTACCCACTTGGGACTGGGAATATATTCCTGCTTGCCAGGAAAAATGAGTCAACTCATGCCTACTCCCATTACAGATGGTGGCAAATCTATCTGGTTGTGAGACTTCAAACTCAGAGGCCCTGGTGCGCTGCTTAAGAGGCAAGAGTGAAGCAGAAATTCTGTCTATTAACAAGGTTGGCAGAACTTGTGTGGCCGGGAAGAGGGTAGACAGTAGGGTATGTGAGTACAAATCCTCGCTACTCTGGACAATTTACTTTGTCTGCATGGCTTAACGTTTCTTTAGTCCTGGGTGCAAAATGAAAGGTTAATCTAAATATGGGTCTCATCGGGGGTGAGATGGGGGAGATGTGGTAGGAATGACCATCCTGAGACAAATTAAAATATGGGGAAATGATGGAGAACACTCAATAGTCATCAAAATATATATGTATGTATGTATGTATGTATGTATGTATGTATGTATGTATGTATGTATGTATGTATATGTAGACAGAGAGAGATCTTCAATACTAACCTTGAATGTCGCTCAGGTCTTCAGGATCATCTCTACTGTGGTGGATGGGGAGTTTCTACCCAGACATCCTTGGGAGCTGTTGGCCTCTGCTGACTTTCGCCCTGTCCCTTGCATTATTGGTGTCACAAATGATGAGTTTGGCTGGACTCTCCCACTGGTAAGGCCTGGGTGGAATCTTCTGTGTGTGTGTGGGGGGTCTCTTATGGTGGGCAATGCAAACTCAGAGATTCACTGATTCATATCCAGCCCACTTCAGACTCAAAACATTCTACATACCCCAGGTCTTCGGCGCTTCTCAGACAATAAAGAAAATAACCAGAAGGACCCTGCAGCCTATTATGAAGATCACAACAAAAGAGATGGTGAGAATCTTTGAGGCCTGCCCCCACTGAGAGGATGTTTCAATATCCTGCTAAGATAGCCCATGAAGTGTGTGTGTGTGTGTGTGTGTGTGTGTGTGTGTGTGTGTTGTGGCTGGCTGGCTGGTTGATATCACTCAGAGATTTCCTCTAATACCAGACCTCATCTGCATTCCTTCTCCCTAACGATGTTCCTTACCCATCCTAGTGACTACCTAACATCATTCTTTGTCATCACAATGTGGTAGATGCTGCCTCCTGAGTGCAGTGACCTGCTACAGGAAGAGTACATGGGGGACACTGAGGACCCCCAGACCCTCCAAAAACAGTTCACGGAGATGGTAGGGGACTTCCTGATCGTGATCCCTGCACTCCAAGTAGCACATTTTCAGCGTGAGTACATCTGTAACAAGGCTGAGGGAGGAGCTCAGAGCTCTAGGTTCCAAGTGAGCTCTGTAGTGTCCAGGCCTGACCGGTGTCTGGATCAGACCTCTATTTCCAAACCCTAAGAGTCTTTATCTAGTAAATCCTTATGTTGAGTGTAAGAAAGTAATATCTTATCTGGGCACAGATGAGGAAACAGCTGAGTGATGTCTGTGACTTCACATACCATTGCCCCTGGGAAGGGCAGAGTCATTATTTAACAGTGGGGTTTCTACAGCCAATGTTCCAGGATTCAACTGTTTTGATTTGAGATAACTTGAGATCAAGTTATGTTGTTACCAAATGTGGGGTGGGACTGTATGAGGCAAGCTTCACTTATGTCACCATGTGTCCTCGCCCTCAGGTTCCCATGCCCCTGTCTACTTCTATGAGTACCAGCATCAGGCCACCTATCTCAGGGATTTCAGGCCACGGCACATAAAGGCTGACCATGGTGATGAGGTTTTCTTGATCTTTGGATCCTTCTTCTGGGGTGCTAAATCTTTGGATCCTTCTTCTGGGGTGCTAAATCCTTCACTCTGGGGTGAGTCTCTCTTGTTTTCCACAAACAGGATGGAGAACCAAGTTTGTGCCTGAAGGATATCTGAGCTTTGAGTCCAATTTAGGACCCCAGGGCTCTGGGGAAAGCAGCATCAAGTCTGTATCACCTCACAGCTCAAACCCTATGCTGGGTCTGGTCCTTTCCTAGTTTGGCATGTGCTGGAGGAAATGAGGATTCACCGGATTAGGAATGGGCCTGGGAGAATTTACTTAGAAGACTAAATGGATCTTGGGTGGTGGGTTATAAAGAAGGGAGGGAACGAAGCCTAGAGTTCGGTTTTAGGGTAGAGCTGACATAGTGAGAATGAAGCATGACTTGGGAAGCTGCATTAAATGGCTGGGATCTGGGCCCTTGTCCTCTCATCTGCAGTTGACCTTACTGTGAGGGAGAAGGTGCTGAGCAGGAGGATGATGAAGTACTGGGCCAATTTTGCACGATATGGGTAAGGGAATGCTCCTCCCTTATCCTCCTAAGGGTTGGGTCTCCATGTAGTTATCCGTTTGCATACACGGATCCCTCATCATACGATAGGGTCCTCTGTACCCAAGGCACATGGAGATAGACACTTTGTAGGTGTTGGTTAGTGGCCAGCTCACAGTGACCTGTGGATGGGTCACTGTACTGTGGTACTGTTCTTTAGACCTTGCCTCTGAATGAAACAGGCCAAATAACCTTATTCCACATGGAATAGAAACTAGTGGATCATACTTGTATCCCTAAATCAGGATGTATGCACCATCAGGCCCCTGGTTTTCTTAGTCCATTACCCTAACTCCCATTGGGAGGTCAGGCCTTAGATGAGAGTGACCTTCATCTTTTCCTGATGTTTGCCACATCCACAGGAACCCCAACAGCGAGGGTTTGCCCTTCTGGCCAGTGTCAAACCAAGATGAGAAGTACCTGCAGCTGAATCTCCAGCCTTCTGTGGGCCAAACCCTGAAGGCCAAAAGGTGGCAGTTCTGGACCAAGACTCTGCCCCAGAAGATTCAAGAGCTAAAAGGGTCTCATGGTAAGAACCAAAATGCATAGTGCTCAGTGTAAGAAAAGGTATGTGAACTTCGGTAAAATTGAAGTTAGCCTGAGATTCTCACAGCCCATTTAGAAGACTGCATTAATTCCAACACTAACATAACAGTTTCCAACCTCTACAGTTGTCCATTAGGCCAAAATGTATGTCCAGCATTGAACTTGCCATCCCTTACTCAAAATGCTAGGCAAACTTTTAGACCTACTCCATAAAGGCTCTCATATAAGTGTGGATGTTTACGGCCCTAAGTGCCCCCATCTTCATTCATACTCCTCTGGTACTAGACTGCTATCCCCTCTCCTCCCTCATCTTCTCTCCATCCTCTTTTCTTCTCCAAGACCAAAACCCAGAAACTTTGAGGGATGTTGACTACACAGGGTTGGCTAAATCAAGACCCCACACCCTTCATTCGTTCATGTTTCCATGTATTTATAAGTGGCCATTAGAAAACCTGCTTATCCAAAGTCCTATTTTCTTAATAAGTTCAAGCTGCTATTCTAGTCAGATCACAAACTGTCCCCCCCCCAAGTCTTGTGGTAGGTATCTGTGGCCCCAGCTACTCAGAAACTAAAAGGAAATATTTCCTGAGCCCAAGAGTTCCAGACCAGCTTGGGCAACATAGCAAGACCTACATCTCATAAATAAGAACAATCATAAGCTTCATGGTTTGTAAACAGCAGAAATGTATGTAAAGTTCTGTAGGCCAAGAAATATAGAGTCAAGCTGCCAGCAGATCTACCGTGAGGCAAGGGCTAGCTGCCTCACAATACAGACCCAAAGACTACGCCCTAAGTCCTCTCCAGGTAGGATGCACAAATTACGGCACTCTGGGCCTTCTAAGGGTACCAACTCTTAGTATCAACACATTAGGAATTAGGTTTCTGCAAATGAAGTAGAGCAACAAAGGCTTTCAGAGCTCAGCTTCTAGGCCTCCCTGACATCAGCCACGGAGCATGCCATCCTCTGAAAAGCTCTGTGCAGGTTGTCCTTATAGAAGAAATCTCATCTCTTTTCTTCCCAAATTGCAATTTCCCACTTTTGTAAGAATCTAGACTTCACATGTTGACAAACACCTCAAGCAAGGCCAAGTGGGGGTTGACCAGTTAACAGCATGCCCAGTTAACATTTCTCTATTAACAAGTTTTCTCTTATTCCCAGGGTATTTGTAGACACTGTGAAGCCCACACTTTTATGAGCACCTAACATCTGTAAAGACCTTTTGCTGTGGTGTGTGTCATGAATGTGATGGTGGAGGTAGGAATGCAGACATAAGACATTCATGTCCCTGGTACCTGGCTGCCAGTTTCACCATGTATGGGAGTGTCTTCTTGTTTTTAAAAAAAAAAATCCTCCTGTAGCTACCCTGACTCTTCTTGATAGTCCATGTGATTACTGGTCATCCTTATGTTATTATTTTCCTTAAATTTCTCAACCCCAGCAACTAAAGGTCTCTTGTATATTATGTCATTTACAATGGTGCCAAACTGCACCTTTTGTGTTGTCTGTGTCATTTTTGCATGTCCTGTTGTCCTATTGACTTTTGAACTTCTCATCCCTCTACCTCTGGCCAGTTTGCCTTCCTTGAATATCAATTTTCTCAAGACAAAACCCCTTGTTATTTCCAGCACCTTTGGATGAAAGTGAAGATTCCTATGTTACCTTTCCTGGAGACCAGAGCACAGATAAGAGGAGAGCTAAACCCTAGAATGGTGGCTGAGCCCATAGACCCTTTCCATTCATCCCAAGAATCCCTCCACGCACTCTGGCTCTGCTTTCTGTTGCTGTACTTTGCACCTGGATATGGCTTGGGAAAACAGCAGCTCTTCCTGTCATATCCTATAAGCAGAATCATTGGTCTTTAGCTGCCATCCAGCACAATGTCCTTGAGATGAGATCAAGCAATACTTTCTTCTGTTCTCAATCCCTCTATCTAATCCTCTGTTCCTTTTACCTTCTCAGCAGCTGCACATCTGAGTCACTTCCATATAAAGACTCTTCTTTGGTTGGCAGATGCAATGTTTTTTTGAGAGAGGCTCTCACTGTGGAGGCCAGGCTGGGGTCACATTCACTCTTCTCCCACCTCAGTCTCTGGAGTAGTGGGATTACAGGCAAGCATCACCAGGCATTCCTAAGCAATCCGTGATGGGCAATTTCAAGCATAACTTTGTGTGTCCACAGGCTTTCAATTCTTTTGGTGAAAACATAGGCATGGTCATGTGTATGTTTAACTTCGAAAGGTCATGCAGGCGAATTGGATGGCTCAGTGGGGTAAAAACATGTGTCATCAAATGCGGTGATCTGAGTTTGCTTCCCAGGACCCACACAGTAGAAGAAAAGAACTGATTCCCAGAAACATTGTGCCAAACTGTCTTCCAAAATGATTGTGTCATATTTCAGCCCCTGTAGACAGGTGTGGGATGGCAACTGCTGTATATCCCCACCTGCACTGGGGCTTGAGAATTGTTAATATGGCCACTGGGTGGGTGTTTGCTTGTGTCTCATTGTAGATATTTTCCTGTACCTTTGTTTCTACTTTTATGATTGTTGCCATTATTTAGCTTTTTTCTTTTTTAGGCAGGGCATGGGTGTTTGCAGTGTATTTCAGCCTGGTATTAAACTCAAGATCCACCAGCCTCTGCTTCTCAATTTTTGGGACCACTTGAGCTTGCCAACATTCCCACTTTCCGGAGACTTTTAGCTCCTGCCTCCATCTTTCGCATTGTTGCTCTCCATCTCAGCCTTTCATCAAGCTTGGCTGCAAGCGCTTTTCTCCTCTGGTCCCTCTAGCTGGCCGACAACTGAGTTTAAAAAAAAAAAAGAAAAAAAAAAACAAAACAAGACACACTACAGAGCTGTGGAAGCCAGGAAGTCACTCATAACTGTCCATCCTGCAGAGGGGTGCTGGGTGGGGCTGCTCCACTCTCACTCTCCTTCTGTTTCTTTCTCTGACTCTGTCTGCTCCCACTCTCTCTCCCACATTTTTCCTCCAGGTGCGGTGTGGCACATTCCTGCAATTTTAGCACTACAGAAGCTGAGACACAGACTTATTAAATATTATCATTATTACTGTAATTTTATGTTCACCCTCAATCATGTAAAATCATGTTCAAATAAGTGGATGGAACAAGGAAATATACTGAATGAAGTAAACTAGACCCAAAAATACAATGTGCCTTCTTATTTGTAGGTCATAGCTCTGAATCTTTAAATGTGATTATAATAATATAACAATATAAATATTGGAGTGGTGTCCGAAGGTCCAGAAATATCCAGCAGGGAAATATCTGTTCCCTGTCTCAGAGCCTGACCCCCAGACCTCCTGTCTCTTCCTGGCACTACTACTATTTCTTCTCCTATGGTTTCATTTTTATTCTTACCTTACTGTTGTCCCTAAACTTTCATACTTTATACCATTTTACAAAGGTGACAAATTGTATTCAGTTTGCCCCTGTGTTCCCCAAAGTACTTTCCCTCTATCATTAAGAGGCTGAATCCATCATTCTCTAAATGCTACCTGTGACCAACTTGCCCCCCTGGGGTACAAGAATTCATTTCTGGCTTCGCAAAGTCCTTTCTCTTCCATCCATTTTGTTGAAGATCAACCACTGGAAGATCATCAGTAGGGATTTTCCTACATTTCACATTCCAAACAACAGAAGCCAGAAAAGAGATGGGATTTTTTTTCCTTTTTTTTTTTTTAATTAATTTATTTATTTATTCACTTTACACCCCGATCAGATCGTGGCCCACTCCCACCTCTTCTCCTGATCGTATCCTCCCTCCCTCTTCTCCATTCCCTATTCCTCTGAGAAAGGGAGACTCCCCCCATACCCACTCACCCCAGCTCATCAAGTTACACTAGGACAGAACGTGTCCTCTTCCCCTGTGGCCTGGTGAGGTACCCCCTCCAGGGGAAAATGAACAAAAGGCAGGCAACAGAGTCCATGTCAGAGACAGCCTTTGCTCCCCTTTCCAGGGGACCCACATGAAGTCTGAGTTGCCCATATGCTACATCTATGTAGGAAGCCTAGGTCCACTCTATGTATGGTCCTTGGTTGGTGCTTCAGTCTCCACAAACCCCTCTAGAACCTGGTTAGTTGGTTCTGTTGGTCTTCTTGTGGAGTTCCTAGCACCTGCAGGTCCTTCTATTATTCCTCCCACTTTTCCACAAGGCTCTCTGCTGTCTGTCCAGTGTTTGGCTGTGAATTTCAGCATCTGTTTCAATCTGCTGCTAGGTGGAGCCTCTCAGAGGACAGCTATGCCAGGCTCCTTGTCTAACAGTATTGTGTATAACAGAGTATCGTTAATAATTTACTCTCTCCTATGGGGTAGGTCTCAGGTTGGGCCAGGCACTGGTTGGCTATTCCCTTAATCTTTGCTCTGTCTTTATGCCTGCACATCTTGTAGGCAGGGTAAATTTTGGGTCAAAGTTTTTATGGATGGGTTGGTTTTCCCATTTCTCTACTAGGAGTCCTGTCTGATTAAAGGGTTTCCTCTTCAGTCTCCATGACCCAGCTACTAGGATTCTCAGCTAGAATCACCCCCATACACTCCCTGAAGATGGGACTATCTTCTAGCCTTGACTAAGTAGCTGGGCATGGAAGAGCCCTTCCTTTGAATGCAGGAGGATGGATTTAAAATGGCGGTGGAGAGACTCATACTCCAACCAAGTACCTGGTATGGAGATAACCTAGAACCCCTGCACAGATGTAGTCCATGGCAGTTTAGTGTCCAAGTCGGTTACATAGTAATGGGAAGAGGGACTGCCTCTGACATAATCTGATTGGCCTGTTCTTTGATCACCTCCCCCTGAGGGGAAAGCAGTCTTACCAGGCCACAGAAGATGACAATGCAGCCATTTCTGATGTGATCTGATAGACTAAGATCAGAAGGAAGGAGAGGAGGACCTCCCCTATCAGTGGACTTGGGGAAGGGCATGTGTGAAGAAGGGGGAGGGTGGATGGGACCGGGAGGGGAAGAGAAAGGGCCTTATGGGGGATACAAAATGAATAAACTGTAATTAATAAAAATAAATAAATTTAAAAAATAAAATAAAATGGTGGTGGAAGAGCAATTTTTAGTACTTTTTGTGCATTTTTGAAATTAATTTTTTTCCATGAAATTTGCAGGCAAGTGGTGGGATCTAGAAAAGATCATTCTGAGTGAAGTATCCCAGAAGGAGAAAGACAAACATGGTATATACTCACTTATACAGACCTACAAGATATGATAAACATAATGAAATCTACACACCTAAAGAAGATAATCAAGAAAGTGGACACAGGCAAAGGTGATTAATCCTCATTTAGAAAGACAAATGGGATGTGCATTGAACGTATGACAGGAGTCTACCACAAAAGGCCTCTGAAAGACTCTACCTAGCAAACCCTCGGCAGAGTGCAGGGAATCATATGAAAGAAGGGAAGTTAGTATGATATGGAAAGGATAGGAGCTCTACAAGGACCAAATATATCCGGGCACAGGGTCTTTTCTGAGACTGACACTCAACCAAGGACCATCTATGGATATAACCTAGAACTTCTGCTTGGATGTGGCCTGTGGTAGCTCAGTAACCAAGTAGTTTTCCAAAGTAAGGGGAACACGGACTATTTCTAACAGGATCTCAAGGGCAGGCTGTTTGACCCCCCCCCCCAGGGGAGGAGCAGTCTGTTAGGCCACAGAGGAGGACTTTGCAGCCAGCCCTGAAGATACCTGACAAAACAGGGTCAGATGAAAGGGGAGGAGGTCCTCCCCTATCAGTAGACTTGGAAAGGGGCAGGGAGGAGACCAGGGAGGGAGTGTGGGGTTGGGGAGGGAATGAGGGAGCGGGATACAGCTGGGACACAGAGTTAACAAAATGTAACTAAAAAGAAAAATAAAATTAAAAAAAATAAAATAAAATTAATTTTTTTTTATTTTTTATTAATTACAGTTTATTCACTTTGTATCCCCCAGTACCTCCCTCCTTCTTCCCCTCCCAATCTCACCCTTCCTCTTTCCCACCAGTGTCCCTCTCCCAGTCCATTGAAAAGAGAGGTCCTCCTCCCTTTCCCTCTGACCCTAGCCTATCAGGTCTCATCAGGAGGGCTGCATTGTCTTCCTCTGTGGCCTGGCAAGGCTGCTACCCCCTCGGGGGAAGGTGGTCACTTTGTATCCCAGCTGTAGCCCCCTCCCTCATTCCTTCCCAAACCCACCCTCCCTCCCTCTTCTTCCAACCCTTGCCCCTCCCTCAGTCCACTGATCGAGGAGGTCCTCCTCCCCTTCCATCTGATCCTAGTCTATCAGGTCCCCCCTAAGGGGGGTGCAGCCTTACCAACCCACAGAGGAAGACAATTTTGACTATTTTTAATCAAACTCTTATGAACTTTTGAAATACAAGTTTTGTGATTGGTGTTGTTAATTCATTGAACTAAATAACTGGCAGTACAATTACTCAATCATAGGTTAAATGTGTGTTTCACTTTTAAAGAAACTGTTGCTTATAATGACTATATCATTTGTACCTCTCCCAGCCATGTATGACAGTACCAATGGCTCCATGTCTTTGCCAACATTTGACTATAAAAACCTGGTTATATTGAATGGGCGTAGAGTAGCAACTCATTGAAGGTATTTTCATGGAGTTGAGCCTGTACTTTCTTCTATCTATCTATCTATCTATCTATCTATCTATCTATCTATCTATCTCTGTCTCTCATATCTATATTTATCTCATGCTCTCTCTGCTCCCTGCCTCCCTCCACAGAACACAGCCTGAGTGTCTTCTTTCTTTCACATTTTCACTGTGGCCGTGGGCATTAACACAGGGCCTCTGAGTGATGGTGCAGTGAGAGACAGAGCACACAGGGATTTCCCTTACTGAGCTATAAAAATGTCTGGGATTAAGAAGCACAGGGATGCCCATCATCCGCTGGGATCTGGTTCCCTCATACCAAGATTGGAGTGAATGAAAACTTCTCAGCCCTCACGGTCACCCAGCACCTTTGATAGGGAACTTAGAGCAGAGAGACAGGACAAGAGTACATCGGAGGGGTGACAGTAAATCAAAGAAAGCCCTGTTTATTTGAGGAGGCAGGGAAACCGTACTGTATTATGCAGGGAAACAGCCAGAGAGACAGCTAGGAAGAAGACCTGTAGTGCCATGTTGCAAGGCTCTAGGTTATTATTTAAATAATAACGATGGTAATCATGATTTGGAGCCAAGGTCAATTCTCAGGTGCACTGAAGGCTGTCTGACACTGATCCGCACAATACTTCCTCCAGGGATTCAGGCTGGACTGGGGACGGGATCCCACTCCTGCTTTCTTTAATTTATCCTGCCATGCTGATTCTGAGACTGATTTATAGGCATGTATCTCAGCTTTATCATAGGTTGACCCAATGGGGCAAGCAAGGCCCAATTAAATACTTGTCATGTGGTTGAGAGTGAGTGGTCAGAGAGTGGTAAGAGAACTTTTCTCCAAGCCTGATGACCCAAGTTCCACTTTGTGATCCACACAGTAGGAGAATATGGACTTACAAAAATTGCCTTTTCATCTCCATATGTGAGCCTTGGCTTGGGAACACCATCATAATATGTGCATGAGCACAATAAATAAATAAGTTCAAACAATTAAAAAGTATTTGTTAAGTGAATAAATGACTGCTGATCTTGGCAGGAGCTGGCCACTAGGGGAGACACATCATAATGGCAAAGTGAATAGAAGCTGGGGTCTTTAAAAACACCAGAATTGCAGTGTGCTCTGATGAAAGATCCATGACCTAAGATCATTCTAAGGATCAGGGACCCTGGAAGTAGGCTCAGCAAACTGAATCTTCAAAGCACAGGAGAGTCTTGAGGATGAAGAAAGATCACACTCAGAGCTCTTGCTCTTGCCTGTCTCTCCTGTGACAGCTTGAATATGACATATTCACAAAAGGCCTCTGGCTACTCCTTGTACATCTTTCTGCCCAGAAGGAGGACAGGGTTCCTGGTATGCCAGAAGAGCTTAGGAATCCACACTGTGCCTTTCCAGGAGGCCACAAAGGGAACAGAAACAACAGAGGTGGCCGTGATGGCTCGTCTTAGCTGTCAACTTGGCTACATCTGGAATCCAAAAATGGAGGGCACACATGTGAGGGTTTTGTTTTGGTTTTGGTTTTGGTTTTGGTTTTGGTTTGGTTTGGTTTGGTTTGGTTTGGTTTGGTTTGGTTTGGTTTGGTTTGGTCTGGTTTGGTTTTGGCTTGGTTTGAACTAAGTAAAGTTACTTTTAGTCTGGTCATTTGAGGCAGGAAGTCACACTTATTTGATCTAGATCTTGAGGCAGGAAGATGGCGTTTTTAATTTATTCTTTTTTATTTTTAAATTTTTTCTTTATTTCTTTAATCACTTACAGGCAGATCCAGCCCCCTCCTCTTCTTCTCCCGGTTCCACCTTCACACATCCCCTCCCCAATTCCTCCATCTCCTTCTCAGAGAAGGGGAGGTTCCCAAGGGGTATCAACCCACCCTGGCATCTTAAGTCACAGCAGGACTAAGCATACCCTCTCCCACTGAGGCCTGAAAAGGCAGCCCAGCTAGGAGAAAGGAATCCATAGGCAGGCAACAGAGTCAGAGATCCTCCTGATCCCATTCTTGGGCGACCCACACATTGACTAAGCTGCACATCTGCTACATATATGTAGCAGGTCTAGGTCCAACCCATGCATGCTCTTTGGTGGGTGGTCCAGTCTCTGTGAGCCCTCCTGGGCCCAGGTTAGTTTACTCTGTAGGTCTTCTTGTAGTGTCCTTGACCCCTTTGTATTCCCTCTGTCTTTCCTCCCACTCTTTCATAAAACTCCCCAAGTTTATCCTATTGTTTGGCTGTGGGTTTCTGTATCTGTGTCCATCAGCTCCTGGATGAAGCCTCTCAGAAGACAGTTAGTTATACTAGGCTCCTGTCTACAAGCAGAGCAGAGTGTCATTAATAGTGACAGGGTTGGCTCTTTCCTGTGGTTCTCAAGGTGGACTACTCACTGGTTTGCCATTCCCTCAATCTCTACTCCGTCTTTATCCCTAGACTTCTTGTAAGCAGGACAAATTTGGGGTTGAAGGTTTTATGAGTGGGTTGGTGTCCTTCTCCCTCCACTGGAAGTCCCACCTGGCTACTGGAGGTGGAGACTTCAGGCTCCTTTACATCCCCAACCCCCCCCCCCAGTTAGGGTCATCCCCACAGACTCCTAGGAGCCTCCCCTGTCCCGGAGATAAGCCCCTACCGATTTCTTTCTCCCATCCTCCCCCTTACACCATGCAACCCTCCACTCTCCCACACCTGATCGCCACCCCCAATACCCTCCTCACCCCCTCTCCCACCTCCTTCCCTTCCTCCATTTACTTCAGATGTCTATTTTATTTCCTCTTCTGAGTGAGATTTAAGCATCATCCCAGGGGCCCTCCTCAGCTTCCTCTGTCTGTGGATTGTAGTATGGTTACCCTGTACTTATGGCTAATATCCACTTATAACTGAGTACACACCATGTGCCTCTTTCTTGGTCTGGGTTACCTCACTCAGGATGATCTTTTCTAGTTCTGTATGTTTGCCTACAAATTGCATGGTGTCTTTGTTTTTAATAAGCTGCGGAGTATTCCATTGTGTAAATGTAACACATTTTCTTTATTCATTCTTCGGTTGAGGGACATCTGGGTTATTTCCAGTTGCTGGCTATTAAAAATAAAGCTGCTATGAGGATAGTTGATCAAGTGTCCTTGTAGTATGGTGGAGCATATTTTGGGTATATACCCAGGAGTGGGATAGCTGGGTCTTGAGGTAGAACTATTCCCAATTTTCTTAGAGATCTCCAGATTGGTTTCCACAGTGGTTGTACAAGGGTCTGCATTTCCACCAGCAATGGAGGAGTGTCCCCCTACCTTGCTCCACATCCTTGCCACTATGTGTCTTTACTGGAGTTTTTTACCTTGGCCATTCTGACTGTTGTAAGATAGAATCTCAGAATCCTTTTGATTTGCATTTCCCTGACGATAAAGGAAGATATCTTTAATCTGGCCCACTCTTGCTGGAAGCCTATAATAGACATGAAAAAAAGATTTGGCTCTTTATCTACTTCCTCCTACCTTGCTAGGAAGTTCTTTCCTTCACTGGCATTAGAAACTATTTCTCCAGGATTTCAGAGTCTACTGAACACCAGATGAGACACCCAGCCTTGAAGACTGAGCAACATCTAGATTATTGAACTTTCCATTTGTGAAAGTTCATTGAGCCATTGCTCAATTACTAACCCCATAGCATACAAATTATTCTAATAAATCCCATATCCATGTATTTATGTAGAGAAATACACTCTGTGGGTCCTGCTACTCTCGAGAACCCTGATTAATACAGTGGCTCTGCCCTCCCTCCAGGCCCTTGGCTCCAATCGCTTCTCACTTATCAGTTTCCTACAATGAGAACTTGCTCCACCTACATCCTTTTGGTTTAAATTCCTGCCTGGGCAAGGCTCACAAGTTCTTCTTCTTCTTGTTTGTCAACGGTGGTCACCCTACCAGCACAGACTCAGGCCTGGGAGCTGATCATGCCCCTGAACCAACTGCACAGCTGGCTGAATGCTGTGCTCCTTGGGCTCCTGCTTCTCCTCCTCCATGTGCAGGGTGAGGCTCCCTAAACAGGCAATGGGCACTGACTGGAGCCAGAGCTGCTGAAATCCTGAATATCAGAGGCTGAGCTTGTGGGAGGAAGGGCATGGGGGTTAATGGAAATAATAGATCAGGGGTTCTCAACCTGTAGGTTCTGATCATAGAAAAACCCGTATAATCAATGGTTTTAGAAGCTGCTAACCACCGGTCTATTTGTATTACTACTTTCTAACTGTTATTTTTCTCTTCTGTGGTTCTCAGTTGTTGAGACTATCAGAAATATGCATTTTGCAATGGTCATTACAGTTTGAGGACTGGTGCAGTAGATAAAGGTATAGGAAGTGTGTGCCTACCAATTCCCCCCCCCCAAAAAAACCCCACAGATTTTGTGGGCTCACTAGTCCTAGAGGGTCAGAGACATCTAAAATCACTCTATACTGAGGAGACAGTTCAGTGTAAAGAGCTCTGGAGAGAGCAGTAAATGATTCAAGAAAAAGTGAGAAGGTATTTTTCTCTTCTTGGTATATGGCTATAACTGTATCTACTACTGACATTTGGATAAGAATGACAATAATCATGAATTCATGTGTCCAAATGGCTGTCTGACTTCTTTGGCCAGAGAAATGCTCTGATGCCCTTTCCTGGCCCTAGGGCATAGGGAAGCTCCCAACTCACACCCACAGGTGAACTGGGGATGGGAGGCCCTGGGTTCCCTTCTCTGTGTCCTGATAACAATGAGATGGGAATCTTCACAATCGGCTGGCAGCTGATTACAGAAAACTCCCCCTGATGGCCTCTCTTCACCCACAGGTAAGGACTCATCAAAGGCCAGCCCCATCAGAAACACACACACAGGCCAGGTCCAAGGCAGTGTTGTTCACGTGAAGAACACCAACACTGATGTTGACACCTTTCTGGGAATTCCCTTTGCCAAGCCACCTGTAGGACCACTGCGCTTTGCACCTCCTGAGAACCCTGAGCCATGGAGTGGTGTGAGAGATGCTACATCACAACCAGCCATGTACGTTCTGGGCCCAGAGAGTTTTAGGCACTGGGGTGAGAATGTGCTCCAGGCCCTGGTTCATGCTGAAGTGTTTCTCCATCTCGGCTACATGCAATTTTCTCTCCTTGTGGGGGAGTACCCCATGCGTTTTTCTAATGATGTGCTGAGGTTGAGTAGAGCAACTGTGCCAGGCTCCTAGGTCAGAACTCATAGAAAGTTAGATGCAGATGCTATTGAGAAGAAAAAAGATCAAATTGTTCACAGATCCAAATTAAGCCCAGTGTTCTCTACCACAGCAGGAGGCATCTCTGGGCATGAGGTAATATTGCCTATTAGGCAGCAAGGGCCCCTGAATCCAAGAGAATAAGTGTCAGGTGCCAGAGGAGTTCAGTACTGATGGATACATGCTAACCCCACCCTAGCAATCACTAGTACAACCAACAGGGCCAAGTGCCATTGATCAAAGAACAAGTATATGTAATCAGTTCTTTCTGGAGACAGTGTAGGCAGAAGAAATTCCCTGAAAAGTTTGTACATGGGATGAAGAACTACTCCCTACCCTTTGGGGTAGAATTGTCCATTGATTCCTCTAGTACCTGTGTGAGTACAACACTCCAATATGGCAAACTTGGTTTGTTTTCTGTTGCTGTGATAATAAAGTACCGACAGAAACAACTTAGAAGACAAAGCTACTATTACAGGCTCCAGATAACAATCCATCATTTGGGTGAAACAAAGTTAACGAAGCTGGTCACATCAGATCCATAACCAGAAACAGAGACTAGAAAATGCTTACGTGCCTGCTAATGCTTAGCTTATTCTATTTTTATACAGTTCAGTGAATGTTACTACAGACTGCCAATCATTTCCATAGAGACACCTCGAGGTCTCTCTCTCCAAGACTCAGAAAGAATAACATCCAGGCCCCACCCAAATGGAGTCTTCCCTAGAAATCTGGCTCCTCTACCCCAGCTTTAATGGAGCCTGTGGCCTTTACAATGGTTGGAATGGACTTAGGTGGCTGAGAGAAAAACAGTCCAGACTCACAATTGGTTTTGATCACCATACATCTCTTGGAATAACTGTCTGCTATTTCCATCAGGTGTCCGCAAAATTTTTTATTGACTTTGGAGAGCCTGAAGAAAATGAATCTGACCATGCTTCCCATCTTTATGTCTGAGGACTGCCTGTATCTCAACATCTATGCACCATCTCATGCCCATGAGGGCACTAACCTGCCTGTGAGTGTCAGGTCATAGTCAACTTGGGGAGAAAAAAAAATTTCAAGATGATTAGAAGGGACAAAGGCAACCTGAGCTCCACTGCAGAGTGGGCTTTTGCCTTATTTGGGACAAAGAAGGCATTATAAGCCACACTATGGCACTGAAACCTGGGCATGGTATACAGAGCACTGGAGCATTGAACTATCTAAATCTCCAGCTCTTTGACGAAACCAAGACTCATGCTACAACCTCAGCCTTGCAGAGCCACTTAGGTGCGCAAGACCTTAAAACTGAAGTCACCCAAATATCTATTTTTGGATTATCTCTTGTGACTATGTTAATGATCCTTTTCATTTTTAATCCAGAGAGATATCCATGGAGACACCCCTCTTTGTTCCACTTTGAAGGGTCTGGGTATTAATGACATTACTCGATACAGAGTGTCATTAATTCAAACGGAGACACATGGTGGGGATGGGGAGTAGAAATATACCAATGTGGCATCTAGAAGTGCCTGCTGTGGCCAAGGCCCCAAAGTCCTGAGGGTTTTTATGGGTTTCTGGAGCTTCACAGAGGCACAGCAATTGATATTGTAGTAAGCAGACAAATAGAGCTTGGACTAACTAGGAGCTTCCTGGCCTCTCTCTTGACTTCTCCAGGTGATAGTATGGATCCATGGTGGCGCACTGATTACAGGATCAGCTTCCATGTTTGATGGATCCACACTGGCAGCTACTGAGAATGTGGTGGTGGTCATTATCCAGTATCGCCTGGGTGTCCTGGGCTTTTTCAGGTGAAGCTAGGTCTGGGCTGGGCAACGACAGCTGAGCAGACCCTAGACATCCCTGTGATCCCTGTCCCTTCCATTTCTCAGCACTGAAGACCAGCACGCCAGAGGCAACTGGGGGTTTTTAGACCAAGTGGCCGCCCTACGCTGGGTCCAGCAGAATATTGTCTACTTTGGAGGCAACCTCTACATGGTCACCTGCCTGGCTGCAGGTGGTGCAAGTGTGTCTTTCCATGTTGTATCCCCCATGTCCCAAGGACTCTTCCATGGTGTCATCATGGAGAGTGGAGTAGTTCTGATGCCTGGTATAGTAGCCAACTCCTCTGAGGAGACTTACCAAGTGAGTGTCCCCAAGCATTTCAATCCTGTATCTATTGCCACAGCACTATCCTCCTGCTCAGTCCAGAAAACAAAGATATAGAGAAATGACATCTTTTCATTTATTTGTAAGGGCTCAAGGGTTAGAATCAATACCTCTCCTTATTCAGGATGAGTATGTTATGAGGACAGCAAAGTTGCCATTAGAAACTTCTATCTCTGACAAAAATACTCATACATGGGTTTGGAGCTGGTTCACTGGTTTTTTAAAATGCTTCTAATATAAGCCTGAGGACCTGTGTTCAAATCCCCAGATCCGATAAGACACTTGAGATGGCATAATTTACCTATAATCCCAATGTTCCTGTGGTCAGGTGGCGACAAAGACAAGAGAATCCCAGGATGCTGACAGACTGGCTCAATTAGTGTAGACAGAAAAAAAAAAAAAAAAACAAAGGGGGCAGTAAAGACCAAGACTTTGTCCTCTAACCTTCGTGTACAAACCTTGGCACACTTACTCCTTCCCTCATACATGAAACAGAGAAAGATGGTGGAGAAAGCAAAACTAGCCTGAACAGACAGAACAAGTATGCAGGTACAAAGGGTACTTCCTGCTGGCTGTCTTCTTTCAGCAATAGGGTAATGGGAACAATTTATACAACTTATTCCAATCCACACAGCACACAGTATAGTGTGAGAATTAGATGCAATACAATCAGACTGGAATTGAAAACTCTTGCCCCTGCTCATTCCCTTTACAGACAGTGGCCAACTTATCTGGATGTGACGCCATGAACTCAGAGGGCCTGGTGCGCTGTCTGAGAGGCAAGAGTGAAGCAGAGATTCTGGACATTAACAAGGTGGGAGAATTTTGTGTCTTGGAGTTTCTGGGAGATCCTGGTCTACACGATGTGGGATTCTGAACAAATACCTCATCTTTACGATGCTGCCTTCTTTCAGTTCTGTGTATAAAATGAACACCAAGATAGCTTAATCAAAGTGTAGACTCTCCTCCAGAGTGAGCAGATCACCCCGAAACTAAAGAGAAAATGAGAAAGTGGTGGAATAACTCAGTGGACCTCGGGATATTTATTTTATTAACCTTCAGCACTGATGTTTAATGCCCCTCAGGATTTCAAAAATGTCACTGCTGTGGTGGATGGAGTGTTCCTACCTAAGGATCCCAAAGAGTTGTTGTCCTCTGTGGATTTTCACCCTGTCCCCAGCATCATCGGTGTCAACAATGATGAGTTTGGTTGGGTTCTCCCCATGGTGAGTTTTACTTACAATCATTTAGGAGCCTGGAGACGTATATGCTGAGCAGTAGGAACTCAATACAGTTTTAAGTCAAGTCTACCAGATCCCATGCTTAAGAGTGTCTTCTGCCTCCCAGATCACAGGTGCTGCTCAGACAATAAAGAAAATAACCGGAGAGAACCTGTGCTAAAGAATACAGCAGCACAAATAGTGAGACACCTCCAGTCATATCTAAATAGAGGGGTCCCACACACTTCTTTTTAGATAGCATCTGTATTAAGAAAGGTCAGTATATATGCGTGATTCTGTATGGATCCCCTCAAAACTTGACCAGTTTTGCCTTTACCCATTGTTATCCCCGGGGCCATTCCCCAAATATCAAGGCTGTCACCTACCTAACCTAGAATATGCCTCACCTCATCCTTCCTGATCTCCCTATTGTAGATGCTGCCTCCTGAGTGCAGTGACCTGCTGGTGGAAGAGTACATGGGGGACACTGAGGACCCCCAGACCCTCCAAATGCAGTTCAGAGAGATGATGGGAGATTTTCTGTTTGTGATCCCTGCGCTCCAAGTAGCACATATTCAGTGTGAGTACATGTGTGACAGGTCTTACAAAAGCATCTCGGAGATGTGGGTCACAGGTGGGCGCTGTGGAGCAGTGTGGTGTCCAGGGCTCTTTATATCTAGTTTAAAATTGTGATATGTAAATACAGTGGAGAAAGTGGGTTGCTGATACTCTGTTGACTGAACAAAACCACTCAGCTGGGAAGGCCTTTGGCACTGTTTAGCCAAGGGCTTTTCCATAGCTAGCACTCCAACCTATAGCTCCTTCTCCCATTTAACTTTTGTAATTCCAGGTTATTATATCAAGGTATCTGTCACCAAATATGTATCAGAAAACCTTCAGGTGAGGGGAACCTAGTCATTATTTGTCTCCACCTGCAGGTTCCCGTGCCCCTGTCTATTTCTATGAGTTCCAACATCCATCCAGCTTCCTGAAGTTTATCAGGCCACACTATGTGAAGGCTGACCATGGAGAGGAGGTTCCTTTTGTCTTTGGATCCTTCTACTGGGGCATGAAAGGTGAGTCTTCTTTTTTTTTTTCCTTGAAATAAATGAGGTCACAGATGACTCCTTAGCAGTGAGTTCATTTGAGAAATCCTATAGCTCAAAAAATACATGTATCCAGTTTAGAAGCTGGACCCTTCCCAGTATGGCTGGTAATGGAAGAAATGATACCACATAGTGGCAGAAATTCAATTAGAGGCTTGCATGGATCTTGGATACTCTATATAGTGAAGACGAGAGATAGCAAAGCCAATAGTTGGAGTCAGACAACAGCTGGGGTGGTGAGTGTGAAGAATGAGTTAGCAGTTATATAAGGTGGCACATCCTTGGATCTTTGTCTTCCTTATGACTCCAGCTGACTTCACTAAGGAAGAGATGCTGCTGAACAAAAGGATGATGAAGTACTGGGCCAACTTTGCAAGACAAGGGTAAGAACACACCTCTCTCAACCTTATACATGTGAGGCCCTATCTAGGACTCCCTTTTGGATGGCCACCTTCTAGCATGCGTGGATCTTCCATTGCATGATAGAGTCTTCTCTACCCGATAGCACATTTATACAGATACTTTGTAAGCATCAGATACTGGTCATTTCACAGTGATTTAGCTGGTGGGATACAGTGCTATGGTACTCTTCTTTAGATCTTGCTCTTAGAGGGAGACATAAAATAGGTCAGGTAGTCTTTCCCAAAAGAAGGAGAAACTAGTGAATATACTTGTATCTATATTATCAGGACACCTGTTCCATCAGCCCCCTTAAGCACTGGCCTAATTGTTCCACTGCCTTGACCCAAACCATGGGATCAGGTTTTATACCAGAATGAGTTCAACCTCCTTTTCTGGGTGTCATATCCACAGGAACCCCAATAGTGAGGAACCTATTGGCGCATACCCTATTGGCGCATGTTGGACCATGAGGAACAGTACCTACAGCTTGACATCCATCCCGCTGTGGGCCGAGCCCTGAAGACTGGAAGGCTGAAGTTCTGGATGAAGATTCTGCCCAAGAAGGGGTCTCAGAACATGCAAAAAGAACTTTAGTGCCCTGTGTGAAGAATGTTGTGTGGGATTGCTGCTGATGGAGTCTGCTTTAGATTTCCAAAACATACTGAGGAGCCTGGGTTGATTCCAACATTCACATAGCCTCTGCCCTTGTCTGTTCTTCTACATTTATCACAAATCCTCTGCATGTGACTCTTTATCCTGCTGGATCATTTTTTTAGACCCACTCCTATAATAGTGTGAATTTGTGAGCCTTAAAATGCCCCGTGTCCTTCACACTCCACTGGAACTAGGACTATTTCTTCCTTCTTTCCTCACCTCATCTCTCATCTTCACCATCCTCTTTTCTATGACCAAAACCCTCTTTAAATAAAGCAGAAGCTTTGGAGAACTTTGATATGGTTTTTCCAAAGAATGCATATCACATGGTTGGGCCATGTCAAAATCACATGCCCTCTCTCATCAACTTTATACTTTTGAAGACCGTGAATTCCAAGATTTAGATACCAGTTGGTTTACTGGATGTGCTCTTTGACCCAAAGATGTTACATTGTATTTTCATTGATTATATGGGATAATTAATAGTTCCCATGACCCAGGCTTCCAATGAGCCTCATTGGAGCTTAATGTTCAATACAGAAATATGATTCATAGGCATTAACACAGCACATGGAGGTTTCCAAGTTAGTCACTGGATTTGAAAACATCTGAAAGTGTCTCTGTCTACTGTGTTTGTAAATTAAATTTCACCGACAATTTATTTTAAGATTAACTGTCCATTCTTCAATAGCAATTTCTTTTTTCCCCTTCAATGATGAATTCTTTTTTTCCCCTTCCCATAATCCAACCTCATTCATCTATATCTGTCCTAAAGTAGTTAGTGCCATAATTTTATGAGAAGTAGTTTTAAGTATCTATTATCTCCTTAAGTGTAGGACAGTGTGTGTGTGTGTGTGTGTGTGTGTGTGTGTGTGTGTGTGTCCATCCAGATGAACTAGGTTGGAACTTTATATCTACTAAGGTTTTTCCCTACTTCCAAGGGTTCTGTGTACATGATAAGGCCCATATTTGCATGATCACAACACATCTGTGAAGATGTTACTAGGGGTGAGTCCTAGTAGCAAGGTGGGGAGTCAAAGGTCCATACATGTACAATAGAAGTTGTTGCCCCTGTGTGCAGCAGCACTTGTTCATGTATATGACTGTCCTTCCACAGTTCTGATGCAACCTCCTGGCCCCTATGATAACCCTCTTTGCCTTGAATGTCTATAGACATGCCTTTCATTCTTACCTCAAGGGAAGGGCTCTTCTTTGCCCAGCTATTGAGCCAAGGCTAAAGGGTGTTTACAATTCTCTTCTGTCCTCTGGTGTTCAGAGAGTAGAATGCAAGAATCATCGCTGTGATGATAATGGTCTGTGCTTGGTCTTCAACAAAGTAGATGAAAGGAGATTTTGACAACCTAGGAAAACTGTAATCCAGGGGAGGCAAGTTGGTACCAGGTAGGGATCTGAGGGAATATCAAGGTCTAGAGAATGAAGGAAACATTTTTATGACAAAAGAAAAATGCTTTGGGAGAACCCAGGGGCAAAATGAATACAATTAGCAATCTCTGTAAAATGGCATAAAGTATAAGTGAGGGTTTGGGGACAATAATAAGGTAAGAATGAAAATGAAACCACAGGAGATGAACTAGTTGTAGTGCCAAGGAGGTCTCAGGGGCAGATGTGCCCCTCCATATGTGGACAGGCTCTGTTTCAGGGGACAGGCATCTCTCTGCTGGACATTTCTGGGCCTTCTGATACCACGCCCCACTCCCAGGACACACCCAACAGACACATATTCACAGATTTTCTAAGCATGCAAATATGAATTCCATAACATTTTCTATCTCTGGTAATAAGCACAAACTTTAACAGACAGGAAGAACAAATACAGACACACACACACACATTGGTATAATGTTCTTGTGGAATGTATACAATTTACCCTTGTTCATTCAAATGCCGATTTCTCTACCCCACTATCTGGTTTCAATGTGGACATTGCATTGTGATGCTTATTCTAAGCATCACCTGTCTCAAGTTTGTGTAAACATACCACCATTTGTTCTTTATGTTGTCAATTAAACATTTAGCTGAGCAATTGAGAGAATAGGATGAGACATTCTGGTCTGGAGGGGAGGAGAAAGAAGCAATGGGAGAGTTGGAGAAGAGAGATTAGGAAGAGAGGACTTGGAACACGAGAAGAGATGAACTGGACCTAAGATATGACTAAAAGCAAGTATAATGTGGGAAATCTGAATGAGAGAAAACTATGAGGACTTGGAGGTTTAGGATGGAGTAATTATTGCCCAGCATTGTGCTCTAGGTAAACTAAATACATCCTAGTCTCTGTGTAGTGATTTGGGTATACAACTGGTTTAGGAATAATCACTGTTTAGCTAAAAGATAAATCAATAACAAATATTAATATTCAACAACACAAATATATCTGGGCCCAGGGGTCTCTTCTGAGACTGTTTCTCCAACCAAGGACCATGAATGGGTATAACCTAGAACCCCTGCCCAGATATAGCCCATTGTAGCTCAGTATCCAAGTGGGTTCCCTAGTTAGGGGAACAGGGACTTTCTCAGACATGAACTCAAAGGCTGGCTCTTTGACACCCCCCCAAGGGAGGAGCAGCCTTGCTAGGCCACAGAAAAGGACATTGTAGCCAGCCTTGAAGAGTCCCTATACACTAGGATCAGATGGAAGGGGAGAGGACCTCCCCATCAGTGGACTTAGAGAGCGGCAGGAAGGAGATGAGAGAGGGTGGGCTTGGGAGGGAAAGAGAGAGGGGGCTACAGCTGGGATACAAAGTAAATAAACTGTAATTAATATAAAAATAATAAAAAATTAATTTTAAAAAAGAGAAATGCTCTGGCCTCATCCTAAGCCATGTTGTCACAAAGTTTGGGTACGGATCTCATTTCAAACCCTCGTTTGAGGAAATAAAAACATTTACAGTAAAAAAAAATATTCAACAACACACACACATATACACACACTTTATACACTCTTTCATTTTTGAGGGACTAATGAATATGTCCAGACCCACTTCTCATTTAAAAAAAAAAAAATGTGCCACTCACTACTTGGAAAAGACATAGATGAATGAGTTGATTGTTTCGAACGCAAATCATTCGTATTGTGTAAGTTGCATCATATGTTGAAACCCAGTCTATAATGTAGTGAAAGTAAGAGTTGGGCTGTTAGGAGATTATCATATCATGAACACCATTGTTTATCCCTTTTATGTCTTGAGAATTCAAGGTAAAAGCTTTACTCCAGAAAGCTAGCCTTGTACACAACAAATCTACTAGCATCTTCACCCTGAACTTCTTTGCTTCCAAAACTGAACACATTTCATTTCTTTATAAGCTACCTAGTCTATGACATTGTGGCAGTCCAGCCCTGGGGGGAGGACAAGGCCTGAAGCAGGGTGCATGCAAGAGCTGTGATGGATGAATGGGTTGTGCATGGGGATCAGGGGAGTTTTGCAAACTGACTGACTGGCAGTCAAAGTGCTTCTTTATTTATACAGAATGTAGTAAGTAGGGATAGATGTGTGTTGTTCCAAAACATAGAGCATATCATTTCTGTCCCCAGACTTGGGCTTTAACTTCCTCTTGGTCATAAGTTTAGTCATCATGAATAAAGCACGACAGCAAATCCTACCTGTGTGCGCCACCCAGGCCACAGAAGAAGACAATGCAGCCACTAGGATCAGAGGGAAGGGGAGGAGGACCTCCCTTTTCAGTGCACTGGGAGAGGGACACGGGTGGGGAAGAGGGAGGGTGGACTGGGAGGGGAGGATGGAGGGAGGTACAGGGGGGATACAAAGTGAATAAACTGTAATTAATAAAAATAATTAAAAAAACACAACAGAACAACGTTATGTTTTACAATCATTTTTCCTCATCAACCCTACAACCAAACTTTTAAATCTTATAGTTTCAAGGGCATATTTTGCCAAAGCATGACAGTTTGTTCTCAGGCTGGTAACTCTTGCAGTTTCAAGGACACTAGACAGAAAGAAAATCTCCGAGCTGGTCTGGGCAGAGTGTCATGTCTCAAGCAGTGTATCATCAACTTTAATAGTCAGAGTGTATCATTCTTCATTTGGTACGTCCTGGGTTTTGGAGGGGGGCCTGGAACTTGGTTTCCAGATGGAGAACAGGGGTTCCATTTTTCTCAGGAGGGGCCACAGTGCTTTAGGGCTAATCCTCACTCTATGCTGGGATGTGGAAAAGTTTTCCATGAAGTGTTACAACTTAGCTTTTCAGAATGCGATTGCTGGTGGCAGTGGAAACTTGAGCATTCCAAAGCCTATGGTAATGGCAAAGTGTTACAGCTCTTGGTTAAGCTGCTATACTAAGCCTGGCAGAGGTTCGGCAAAAGCCCATCCGTGCCTGGTCAGATTGCAGCTGAGACACAGGCCTGGTGAGGCCTAAGCTCAGTGGGCTGGAGGACGGGTCTGGCGAGAAGAAGACTAGGCACTGGTGGGCACTCTGCCAGGTCAACACCAATCTAGGGACGTGGGGCAGGCTTTAGTGGTTGCCCGATGCTGACATTCCCCATGCACAGCAGAACAGCATGTGGCTGACTGACCAGCCAAGCCCTGGATGGTCCTAGAAGCTAGCATCCACCCAGGCAGGCAGTTGGGCAGCTACCTGCTTGGTGGCCAAGTTCAGGTGTCCAGCAGCAATCCTTCCCCTGAATAAATGAGTTTCAGGCAGTCTTGAAGTAAGAGAGCGCAAGAGAGTGTTTACCTTTATTTGTGTGAAATCAAGGGCAATATAAACCCTGGGCACAGGGAGAGATTTTGAGGGGTGAATGTGCTTGATTTGCTGGGTTAGGGGGTCAGGAATACTTGATTTGGATGTAATGGTGTAGCGCCTCTTTTTCTACGCAGTATCATGGTCCTATCACAAGAACCATGATTATTGGAGAACACAGAACTTGATTATTCTAAAGAAGGAGGAATCTCCAAGTACAACCGAAGGTTGCTGCTGAAAACTAAGATCCTTAAAAGGATGGGCCATTTCTAGGACCTCCTGCATGCTTGCTGGACCAGTTTTCTAATCAGGAAATGGTCTTCCCAGAGAGCGAGGTAGCATTCCTTACAAGACCTGGGATATCTGGATTGGGAGAGGGAAGCTTTTAGAACCTCTCTGAGAAAAGGGAATCCATCATCATGAATCAAGGGCAAACAAATGGCTATCCTGAGATGACAGACTTCAACCTAATCCAGCAAAGCTCCACAAGAGTGCTAATTTCATTAGGCCCAGGAAAAGTCTTCATGCCAGAGCTGTTGCAGTTATTATTCAATTTCTGCCATGATACAATCTTTGTACTTCATATATTTGTAGAATTTATTTATATGTCTAATTTTGGTATTTTTTGTGCCTTGGTCATACAACATCACAGTGGCTCTGTATGAACTAACTGTTCTAGGAAAGGAGGGTTTTAATACTTGATTCTTTTATCATTTACCCACATATTCTTTTCTATCAGTAGTAGGAAGAGGCTTTTAATTTGATCTGCTGCCAACTTCTGTAGCCCACTGAATCTTGTTTACCTTCTAAGTTTACATCATTTTGATTATCTTGTTCCTGAGTAAGTGCAGGGGCATATATAAAAGAGAATCTTGGAGTTAGAGCCTCATAAAAGTCTCTCGATCTTTACATGAATCACAACCTCCAGGGCATAGGGAAGACCTACAAATAGGGGCAGATAAGAACATCTCCCTAAAAGCAGGAGGGGTAAGAGTTTTTCTGGAGAAGCTCAAAAGAAGTAGTCCCGGGAGAAGGAATAAATAATTCATGAGAAATGTTCCATCAATCCAACATCCCAAGCTGTAGAAATATTAAAATCTTCCCAAGCATGCAACCCATGGAGATAAAGACCAATACTGAATGGACAGCATAATGGCGATTGCATCATACCGCACAGCTTTGCTGGATCTTTGTCAAACAGCTGTGCTGGCTTTATGATTTTTGCTGTTCCCATTAGATATGGCTGTGACATACAGACATATATATATGTCTGTGTGTATAAATGTATGACATGTATGTCATACATTTATCATGATATGTCATATGCAATATGACAAATATATGTTCATTTAAATGTGCAATATATATTATTGAGATGCAGAGCCCCTGTATCAAATGAGTTATTCTTGAAATACTGAGATCATGAAGTCTTCCTGTCTCTGCCCTCCCTGTAGCCAGGCCATAGCCACCTGCCACAGCACCTAGCTTGCAGTTTAGATAACTATGCTATAAGCACTTTATTAAGTAGGGATCTGTAGGTTAACAGAACTGATAAAATATACATACGCTGTAAAATAGGATTTACTGCAATGGCCTTATATGATAGAGGCTGGGCACTCTAATACTGATCACATGTAGCCTGTAGATCTTAAGAACCCCAATATCTGCTCAGTTTGCCAATGCTTTAGTGGTCCCAATCTGGTACTGAAAGCCTGGGAGATTCTTAGAGAGTGGCTGGTCTTCATCCTACATTGAAGGCTGAAGGCAGCAGCAACAACAGAGATGGGCACACTGAAACTGGTAGGTGAGCTTGAAACACTGCTTTTCCTTATATCTTCTTGTATGAAGGACACAGTCAAAAAGTACCACATACTCTGGAGGAAGTTCTTTTCCCCTCAGGCATTTCCTAGAGATCCCCCACCCTGACTACCAGAGTTAAGTCTCTTAGTTGATACCAGATCTTATCAAGTTGACAACCAAGATTAAACATCACAACAGCCTCCAGGTAAGATCTAAGAGCCTCATCTAAGAGATGAGAGTAGTACAATTTCATTGGCCAGAGTCTATGTGAGAAAACATGGGATTCACTGAGAGGTTGACATGGAAATTTAAAACCTGCCCACAGTGTGGGCACCAGTCCCCAGAAGAGCTGCCTTATTTGAGAAGATGTGGGGCTTAGAGAAGAGGAAAGAAGAAGAAGAAGATGAGATGAAAAGAAGAGGACACAGTCCATTGGGGTGTAGAGAGACTCTGGAATCCTTGGGCCTCTGTCTCCTCAGACTGTTGGGACTGCAGGCTGACCCGCTTTGTGCTCAGAACAAAATCTAACATAGCATGCTGCAGCTGCATGTGGCTGACCTTAGCGCCCCACCTCCAGGATGTTCTAGGGCAGGGTCTGAACCCAGACCTCCATCCAGCAGCTTTCAGAGCATGAGCCATGCTTGTTGGATGTCCAACTACAGGCATTGTGCATTGTGCCAAACAAGGACCAATTTGCCATCCTTTTCTTGGGAATTCCTGTAGCTATAAACTCCCCATAGAGTAAGACACTGGTCATTTTGAATTCTCCTGAGCCCAAGAGTCACTTCTGATTTTGTTCAGGATAATGGATAGAGCATGCTAGGAGTGGTTGTATAGAGGTAGGTGCAAGGAGCTCCCATTAGTGTCTTCTCTGTGTGCGGCAGAGCCATCTGGACTGTTTGTCCTTTCTTTGAAAGGGATGTGTCCATAAACAAAATAATAACCTGTTACCTACCTGCCAGGCCATGGGGACATAATCAGTGACAGGTAGAGAAGAGGCTCCTGTCTGAGTGTGCCCTGGCCTTGTAAAAGAGGTTGCCACTGGGGAAGACTTATGCATGTTGATGAGGTCACCACCTATGGGGAGGGGATGCTCAAATAGAATCCCTGGCAGGGAAGCTGAGGAATGTCCACACACAGAGGTCATGTCATGCAAACTTGGTCTAGACCACTCCCCTGTGCTCATGATGAGCAGCTCCTCCTCAGTGAGGTCAGTGATGACAGGAGGAGAACAAGGATTCTGGTCCTGACTACAGCATGCAGTTGCCAGCTCATGCTCCATACAAACCATTCCTAGGGTCAGGGTTTAGCCCAACCCTAGGCCCTGCATATGTCTACCCCACACCTGCCAGGATCCAGGCCTACCGCATTCTTATTCTGCCCTTACTAGTTCTAATCGAAGCTCTCCTGGACTCATTCTGACCTAAAATGATTTTCTTCCCTCTGTCGTAGAGCAGCTGTTTAAGAAAAATTCATTTTTTTCACATAGCCTCTGTGGAATAGTGATCCGACCTGTTAAGTCAGGCCCCCAGACAGAAGAACTGCCTTAGGTTTCAGGCCATGCTAGTTTGTGTCATGAACTTTAGGGCCATCACCACAACACAATGATACCCTTTAAAACACCTCTAAGTTAATGAATGCCCCTATGCATGTCATTATGGTCAGTTGGAGTGGGACAGGAGGAGGAAAGCAAAGGCTGGAGTAGAAGGAACTCGAATTATAACCCCACAACAGATTTTTGAGCTGTGAAATGGTACCCACCCAATCGTATTCTTCCTCAAGACTCAATTTCAGCACCTGAAAAGTGAGGGCCATCATCCCTTTGATACCCAGCTGCTGTGGAATGAGAAAGACTCAATGCTGCAGCCACATAGGACAATCTGAAGATGAAAAGATGCTCACTATCACTGTTGCCCTTTACATACAATGACTTGAAATCCTTGAGATAGTTGGGCTGATGTCAGACTCATAGAGGTAGGCTGGGACATGGGGACTGTAGGACAAGGACACACTGTGATTGGTAGTCTGACTCCTGGAGCTGTCCAGCCTCATGCTTGGTAACATGAGACCTTGATCCAAGCTGACAGGAATCTAGACAGCAGGATTAAACCATAGCCTTTAACATCTGAAGTAGGCAGAAACCTAGAGGCTCTGAGGGTCAGGGCTCTAATTTAATCTCCTCACTGTCTCCTTTTCCCTCTGACACAATGAAGTCAATTAAGGGAATAGCATGTTCTGACAGTTATGCTCTCTCATAAGAGACCTGACTCCATGGTCAGGGAAATAACAGGTGAAGAGATCAAAGTCTAGACTTGGAAGATTCTAACACCAGTGTGGGCTTTCAAGTTGTAAGGTAGCAATACAAGCCTCTTAAAGAGCCTTAGTTTCCTTAACTGGACAATGAGCCCTGTCACCCTTCAAGTACTCATCTGGGTTTCCATCCAGCTCATGAAAAGAAAACTCGCATTTGCTGATCCAGTAGGGGGATCCGAAGACAAAGGCCTTCTCACCATCATAGTTGGTCTGCACACAATGTTGTCTAATGTTTCTGAAGAGCTTGGGGTGGTGCTGGTGTCACAGCAGTAGACAGGGGCATGAGAACCTGGACTGTGTGCACACATGGTATGTGACCTCTCACCTGGAGCTGCCCTGCCTTGTCTTTGCATAAGAATATGTTGGCCTAAAGTTGTCAGAAATCACATGGAATCAGATAAGCCTAGTCAAGTTCAGAGCAGGACAAAGCAACCTTGGGAGGAGAGATTGGTATGGGATGAAACAAGACCAAGGGAGCCAGAGTCATCCTCCAAGAAACACAGCCCAGGCTTTAGTTTTACACATTTGTCTCTGAGCAGGATATCTGAGAGGCCCTGTCTGTTGGACAGAACTCAAGGAATTTCACTGTCTGTGCTGCTGTGCTCTTCAGAACAGCCTTTAGAGTCCCTTCAGTTCTTTCCTTTATGGTGTGAGCAAAGTCTAAGATCAGGGAGACCAGGAAGAGTCTTCAGGATGTGGTGGGTTGAACCCAGACTAATGAATCTCTGAGCTCCCACTACCTACCACATGAGTTCTCAGATCCCAAGAAGCTTAGATGCACATCTCACCATGGGCATGGTGCAGTCTTACTCACTGATGTTGACACCAGTGATGCTCAGGACGAGGTGAAAACCATCAGAGGCCAAAAGCTCCTGGAGTTTATGGGTAGAAAATCCTCATCTACCATACCAGAGGTGATAGTGAAAATGTGAGAAGCATTCAAAATCAGTGTTGAAGGTCAAAGAAGAACTTACTTCCATGCTCACAGATTACTTACTCTTCCTAATTCATTCCATTAAAATTGTTAATTAATAAATATGATTAGACATATAATAATAATATTTATTATATTTCCCAGCTCTGTTTTCTCCCTCCTACGCCTTTCATGTACCCTTTCTCAAATTATTTTTGTTGGGTATACCTATAAATGAAAAAGACATAAATCCTGCCTGATGAGTCTGTTCAGTGTTACCTGCTGTGTAACCCAGAATAGCTTGCACTTGAAGAACCTCTTACCCCTCTCTACCTTCCCCCGAGTGCTATGATTACAGGTTTGTGCCACCATGCCCAGATCAAACCTCTCTTTTTGAGTAATCCTGGGCATTAGTGTAATACCCTGCCACCTGGATGTCCTGGCAGATGAGCCATGTCTAAGGGGATTCAAGCTTTTGGAACACAATTCTGTCTTCTTTCAGTTGGGTTCTGAACCCAGAATTTGAGCAGAGAGTGTTTAGAACAGCAGCCATGAGTAGGATGGGCAGATGATGACAGCAGGCAAGAGACAAAGTAAATGTGTCCTCCTTAGGCAAGGTCAGATGAGGAAGTCTCACAAGAAGCCTTCAGTGTTCCCACTTCAGTGACTTGAGATGAGAGACATCAATGGCTGTGTACACATCCTGTGCTCAGGGCTTCCTGGGTCACCTTCTGATTAGAACCTGCAGACTACATGGCAAGGAAGGTGTAGCCGCTCAGATCTGCCATTGAGACAGGGTGTCTGCATGCCTCAAGATCAAGAATCTTGCCCAGGATTCTTCTCTGGACAACAGCAACAATTGTCCAAACACCTTTACTTGCAAATGTTCATTGCAATGAGTTATTGGTCTGGTTTGAGGCCTCTGGCTTCTGCTATATGATCAATACTGGGACTTCTCTTGGATAGCCTGTTGTTGCCCTGAGTCATGGAGATCCTGCCACTTTAGTTCTGTGGCCCCTTCACCTGCTCCAGCAGCTCATAGGTGGGGTAGATGTTGTGATGGGCCAACTCAAAGCCCTGGATCTGGGCCTGGGTGGTAGCTGAGTCGGTCAGCACAGCAGCTTTCCTGTAGCTAAGCTATTGAGGCCAGCTCTTCTAATTTGCTGAGGCAATGTGCAGCACCAGATCTCTCATGCCAGTACCACTAGGGCCAGCTCTCCCACGCTGCACAGTTGAGTGGCAGGGACATCTCTACTGAGTGCTCTAGCTAGCAAGAGGCAGCAGTCAGCTCAGTTTAGCCTTTGAACATCAACATGGGCCCAGGCAGCATCCCAGACCAAGGATGTCCACAGGGGCTTTGGTGGTAACATGGGCCACAGACATTGTCAGACCCCTGCTGCAGCAGAACTGCAGACCCAGACATGGCCCTCAGCATCATCACAGCCACAGACAGCACCATGAATAGGAGCTCCAGAATCCCAGAGAACCCTGCCAGGACATAGCACAAAATACAGACAGGGAGCCCTGTCCTAGCCTAACCTGAATTTCTGAAGGATCAGCTTCAGACAGTGCAACCTGAGGACTGAAGTCTACCAAAGTGTCTTCTTAATCAGCATTGTAAAAGCCATGGAGCCAATAGGATGTTCACACATGCATGCCCACAGGGGAGATGCAAATTGGTATAGTCATTTATAAAGACAGGTTGGCAGTCTCTTCAGAAGTTCAACACAACACGTGTGCTAGGACTCAGCAATCCTACTACTGTTGATATAGCCTACTTGAACTACCAAGTGTCTGTTCATGCCTTTTCCTGTCTACATCTGGTCTTGTCCTGTCTCTGTGGCATCTGTTATCAGATCAACTCAAACCTGCACTCTACAGTGAGGATATTAAGATTGGGCCCACTAGAGCATCATTATCTGCCCAGGACACACAGGAATGTGTTATTAATCCTGGTTCTCATTAAAATAGACCAAATTGAGCTGAAGTAGTATGTAGGTTTCCACATGTCTCTATTTTGAGACAGTGTCTTGATATGCAGTCAAGCCGGCCTAGGGCTCTAACACTCTTGCCTTGGCCTCTGGATGCTGGCATGAGAGGTGTGCTCACCAGACTTCTTAACCAAACCCTTACAGGTCACTCCAAGCATTATATTGTGTGCCACCACACAATAATTTTAGATTCCTTTGGATGATATTACAAGCAAGGGGCTGCTGCATTTGTGACAAGCCTGTGCTTGCTTAACTTAGAAGACTATGCCAATATGTCTTCCAAATGACTGCATCATTTCTTACTTGCTCTGACCATGTGTACAGTGCCAGTTCCTTCACATCCTAACCTGTACTGGGGCTTACAGGTCCTCAGATGATTGCATTGGATGGTCCTGTGCTTAGGGAGGAGGATGATCTGACCCAAGCCTGGGCTATATATTGAGAACTCAAAAAGCATGAGTTCTTCCTACCAAAGAAGATTGTAAATGAAGCTGACACAGACATGGCAGCTGCTGAGAGGAAAAAGGAACTGAGGGTGTACATGGAATGTGACTATTCTAAGCATCCACCCCATCTGTGTTGTCCAGGCAACACAGAACTCATGATTTTCAGGCAATGATCATGGCGCCATTATGGCTGGTATTCAGTGCATTGAATGAAACACAATGGCTTTGCCCTTGTTGAACAATGAGAACAAGTTCATCAGAGGTAGAAGAATGTGGAGGTCCTAGGGTCTAAAGAACACAAGACACACCCTCTGAATGACTGAGAAAATGCTTGGGGGAAACAAAAGGCATCTGTGAAGACAATGTGACACCATTGTAAATGACCTGAAATACAGCAGACTTTGTAATACTGGGCTTGAAAACATTAAGGACAAAAATGACAGAAGAATGAAAGTTGATTGCATGGAATATGATGAAAAGATGCGTGCGATCAAGAAATCATGTTGCTTTATTAGGATTTGTGAAAGGCAAGAAATCTTTACCATATATTTAGAAGCCATCAGAGTACCAGGGACAGATATCTCTTCTGCTCTACATGCCCGGGCATTCTGTTCTCTCCCATATCATCTCTAGGACACACATGTAGCCAACGTTCTTCACAGATGTGGTATATTCACATAAGTGTAGACTTCACAGAGTCTGCAGAATCCCTGGGCATAAGAACAAATTTAATGTTAGAGAAAGCCCACCTGGGCCTGCTGGTCCACCCCCACTCTGGCCTTGCTTGAGGTGTCTATTAACATAGCAAGTTCAGTTTCTCACAAAAATAGACAATTACAATTTGGAAGGGAAACAGATGAGATTTCCTCTACAGTGATGATCTGTTTGGAGTTTTGCAGAGGCTAGGATGCTCTGTGGCTGACGTCAGAGAGGTCTAAGAGCTGTGCCCTAGAAGCCTGTGTGGATCAAGTTCACCTGCTCATTCAGTTATTTCCCACTCCATAACTTTACAGACATTTCTGCTATTTGCAAGTTACCCAGCTGATGATTATTTCTGTTCCTGAGATACAAGCATTGCTATGTTAATCAAGCTGATATGGAACTACTAGGTTCCTGCAATGTTCCTGTCTCTATTTCTACATAGTCAGGGCCACAGCTCTTTACCACTAGACCTGCTGGTAGTTTGTGATCTATTTGGAACAGCAGTCTGATCTTGTGGAGACGATGGAACCCAGGGGCTCTCATATTCACATTCCATATTGTTACAAGAGCTTTTACTGAGTGGAGCTAACAAAAGATTGGCAGCATTTTGTGAGGGAGTGACATGAAGAGGGTTTGTCATATAAATTGGTGAAAAGGTAACTGTATAGGTTAGGAATGTTCATATGGCAACATCAAAAAGCTTTCCAAAACCAAAACTGAAAACAAAAGCTTTCCAAGCAGGAACTCCACAAGGAGAGCAACAGAACAAGAAAATTTGAACACAGGGAACTTCCCAGAGACTCATACTCCAACCAAGGACTATTCGTGGAGATGACCTGGAACCCCTGCACAGGTGTAGCCCATGGCAGTTCAGTGTCCAAGTGGGTTACATAGTAATGGGAAGAGGGACTGCCTCTGACATAATCTGATTGGCCTGCTCTTTGATCACCTCCCCCTGAGGGGGAAGCAGCCTTACCAGGCCACCATAGAGGACAATGCAGCCACTTTTGATGAGAACTGATAGACTAAGATCAGAAAGGAGAGGAGAACCTCCCCTATCAGTGGACTTGGGGAGTGGCATGCATGCAGAAAGGGGAGGGAGGGTGGGATTGGGAGGAGAGGAGGGAGGGGATTATGGGGGGATACAAAATGAATAAAGTGTAATTAATAAAAAAAATTTTTTAAATAAATAAATAAAAAAGCTTTCCAAACCTCAGGCATGAAGCTCACTTGCCTGTCTTCACACATGGCACTATAGCTCTTTGTGCCTCTCCTGAGCCTGCTTTAGCTCCTGGATCTTCTGGGGCAGAGTCTTGGTCCAGAATTTCAACCTTCTGGCCTTCAGGGCTTGGCCCACAGCAGGCTGGATGTTCAGCTGTAGGTACTGCTCCTCATGGTCAAACACGGGCCAGTAGGGTAGACCCTCGCTGTTGGGGTTCCTGTGGACATGCCACCCCGAAAGGAAGATGAGGTCACTTGATCCTAATTTGGCTCAGGACAGTGAACAAAGTAGGCCAGGGTTTTAAGGGGACTGATGGGGCTTATGTCCTGATATAGGGATGTAAGTGTGACCAAGCAGTTTCAATTCCAAGGCTGTTGTCCCACATGGCCTGTTTCCTGCCTTCTTCTCAAAGGCATAAACTAGAGTGTTACCACAATACTGTGACCCACACACCAGGTCACTGCAAGATGAATAGTAACACACATATAAAAAGTACGCCGTGTGTGTGTGTGTGTGTGTGTGTGTGTGTGTGTGTGTGTGTGTATGGTGACTGGCTATGTGGTAAACTGCTTGCCAAAGTCTGCTGTAAGGAGGGAAAACTCTTTATGTAATAAAGGACCATGCATGCTGAGGAGCCCGCCCCACACAAAGAGAGTCCTGGACAGTGATCCACCCTTGCAGAAGTTGAGGAAGTTGAGGGAGGGGCATCCTCTCACCCGTGCCGTGCAAAGTTGGCCCAGTACTTCATTATCTTTCTGCTGAGTAGCTCCTCCTGCTCAGTGTGAGGAACTGAAGAGAGAAGGACAGGTGCCCATGTCCCAGTCCCTTCATGCAGCTGTCCATTCGTACTTCACACTCACCTTGCCAGCTATCATTCAAGTCTGCACTCTTGGGCTGGTTCCCTCATTCCCTCCCCCACCATCCAGGGTCTAAGTCTCTAGTTGCATTCAACCAGGTTCGTCTTTGCTCTGTTGCTTTCTTATTACCCATAACACAAGGTAGATTAAGAAAGGTTGAGATTAGAATCTAATGTAGGTTTTAAGATGGATGTGAGACAGTGCACACTGGGTTCTGTCTTTCTTGAAAGATTTGATTCTTTCAACTGGATTAAGAACTCATCCATCCTTCAGGTTTCCTTAATGTAAACCATAATGGATACAAATTCAGCTCAAAGAACTCAATGAAGACTCACGTTTTATGCCACAGAATAGGTATCCAAACACAAGGAAAATTTCATCCCCATGGTCAACCTTCACGTGGGGTGGCCTGACATCCTTGAGGAAGCTGGGACGATGCTGGAACTCATAGAAGTAGACAGGAGCATGGGAACCTGGGGTGAGAACATGTGGAGATATGGTGGAGCTTCACCCAGAACTGTCCCTTCACACACTTGACAAGATATCTTGATCTCAAGTTTCTGAAATCACAACAGTTTAGAGTGTAGCTCCAGCATGGAACATCAGCTGTGGGAAAGCTGATGACTCTTCCCACTTCCTGGGAGTAGTTAGGGCAAGTCACAAGAAATCATTCAGCAGTTTCTTCATCTGTACCCAGATATGATGTCACTCTATGACATTCACCATAAGGATTTACTATATAAAAACACTCGGTCATTTGGAAACAGCTATCTGATCCAGACACAGGTAGATTGGCCACCGTCTACCAGATAGATTGGCCACCGTCTATAAAGAGAACAGGATGGCACTGTCTTTCAGGCAGAGAAATTTTCCTAGTCCCAAGATGATGTCATTGGCTCTAAATGGAATACCTTGTTGTGTAATGTGGACACTATATAGCTCAGTTGGGACCGAAGCTCTGAACTTTCTCCCTTATCCATGTTATGGATGCACTCACGCTGAAAATGTGCTACTTGGAGGGCAGGGATCATGAACATGAAGTCCCCCATCATCTCTGTATACTGAGTTTGGAGGGTCTGGGGGTCCTCAGTGTCTCCCATGTACTCTTCCATGAGTAGATCACCACACTCAGGAGGCAGCATCTACCAAATTGTGATGAGAAAGAATAAGGTTAGGTAGTTATTAAGATGGGTAGGCAACATCGTTATGATGAGGGAATACAGATGAGGTCTGGTATATGGGAGTGGGAGGAAGCTTTGAGTGACCTCAGATATACAGGCACAATACAACACACACACACACACACACACACACACACACCACGCACATCTGGGGATGCTATCTGTGAACATTAGATAGGAGTCCTCACAGTTCTGACAGTGCCCCCATGACTCTTACCATCTCCTTGGCTGCTGTGTTCTTCAGAATAGCTGGTAAGGTCTCTCTGGTTATTTCCCTTATTTTCTGTGCAGAGCCCATAATCTGGGTGTGTAAAGAATGGCTTGTCATGGATATGGATCAATAAATCTCTGAGTTCCCATTGCCCACCATATGAGTCCTAGGCTTCCAGAAGAATAGAAAGATGTCACACCATAGGCAGTAACCAGCCATACTCATCATTGTTGACACCGATGATGCTGGCGACAGGGTGAAAATCATCAGAGGCCAACAGCTCCTGAGGGTGCGCGGGTAGGAACACCCCATCCACCACAGCAGGGATGACCTTGAAGACCTGAGGGGCATTCAAAATCAGTACTGAAGGTTAATGATAGGTGTTTTCTGATTCCCAATGAATGTCTCCACCCTTTCCCACTTTCCACTTTGCCTCAAGATGCTCATTCTCCCACAACTCCCTCGTCTCACCCCTGAGGAGACCTTACACTTAGATTAGCTTATGTTGGCATTGCTGCTAGCCATGGAGATTAGGCAATTTGTTCATAGAAACGAAGAATCCCTATAATACACCTTGCCATCTGCCACCTTCCAAGCCACACAGTTCTGCCAACCTTGTTAATAGCCAGAATCTCTGCTTCACTCTTGCTTCTTAGGCAGTGCACCAGGCTCTCTGAGTTCACAGCTGCACAACCAGATAGATTGGCCACCGTCTGTAAAGAAAACAGGATGACACTGTCTTCCAGGCAGAGAAATTTTCCTAGTTCCAAGATGGTGTCATTGGCTCTAAATGTACACCATGTTGTGTAATGTGCATGAGATGGAGCAAGACCAAAGATGTTTCCATTTTCAGTTGCTCAGTATTGACACTGACCTCTCCCCACCACACCTCATCTTACCCATCTTCCACCTAGTGTGAGATTGGTCTCTTTTTCTAATGAAGCCCACACCAGTCTAGCTTCTGGGTAACTTTCCAAAGATTTTCCTGCCTCTGTCTCCCTTATCTCCACAGAAATACCTGGATTAAAGACAAGAAACACCACACCTAGCCACATGTGTGTTCTGGGAATTTGAACTCAGATCCTCACACCAGCACAGCAAGCTCTCTAGTGTCATGTACCATCTCTCAAACTCATACATACTTGGTTGTTTTTTTTTTGGGGTTTTTTGTTTGTTTGGTTGGTTGGTTGTTTGTTTTGCCAATGATGGGCATTTCTAGGTCAATTTGTGAACCGTTACACAAGTTCAGAAGAAAAAAAAACACCAACCAAGCAAACAATCCCCCAAGCCCCCCAAAACCCTGTTGATTATACTCCTTGAATAAGCACTGCACAGGGGGCTAGAGGTGAGGGTTCTAAACACTGCATCTTTAGGAAAGTACTGAAGAGAAGTTACCTCCTGTGGTCTTCATTTTACCTACTGAGCACAGTTCCAGAGTTCTACAGAGTGAGTGCTAAGACAATACGTCAGGGTAGGAGGGGTAGAGTACACTCACACTGTAAACCACCTCAGAGGAGCTGGAGATGAGACCAGGGAGCACAGCCACTCCACTTTCCATGATGGCGCCATGGAATAGTCCTTGAGACATGGGGGA
The DNA here is from genome assembly GCF_907164565.1 of Psammomys obesus. NCBI lineage: Eukaryota > Metazoa > Chordata > Mammalia > Rodentia > Muridae > Psammomys > Psammomys obesus. Next base: position 21,467,691 of record NW_026596034.1, read on the forward strand.
CACAACATGTGAAGACACACTTGTGCCACCTGCTGACTCGCCAAAAAGAGTGACCCTCTCAGGGTTGCCTCCAAAGTTGGCAATGTTCTGCTGGACCCAGCGTAGGGCAGCCACTTGGTCCAGGTAGCCCCAGTTGCCTCTAGCATGCTGGTCTCCAGTGCTGAGAAGTTGAAGGAAGAGGAATTATAGAGATGTCTAGGTTCTGCTCAACCCCTAAAGTACAGCTCAGCCCCAGGCTCACCTGAAGAACCCCAGGACTCCCAGGCGGTACTGGATAGCGACCACCACCACATCCTCAGTGGCTACCAGCATGGATCCATCATACATGGAAGCCATGCCTACAACCAGAGCACCACCATGGATCCACACCATCACCTGGGGAAGTCAAGAGAGAATCCAAGAAGCTTCTAGCCAGCTTAAGCTCAAGTGGAGCTGCCTGCTGGATTATGACTGCTTTGTATCTGTACAGCTAAATACACACACAGGACTCCTCAGCATCTTAGACCCAGGCACTGAGGAGAAACCACAGTACCATCAGCATATTTCCAAGCCCCACCATCTCACCGGGAATCTCAGCTTCTATTTAAGTCCAGAGTAATGTCATTAACACTCTCAGACAAAAGTGTGGAGAAGGGTGTTTCCATAAGTGCTTTTTAAAAACTGAATTATGAATAAAAAGGATCACCAACTCTCACTTGCAGAACCAATATCCTATTCTGTAACTCCAGTTCATGTCAGTATTCAACCCTCTGACACATGACAGCCTCTAGGGCTCAAGATCGTTGAGAAATATTCCAAGTTAGTGCATAGAACACAAACTCTGCCCTCTCAAATTTCCATTGCTCAGTGTCCCATACCCAGGGTCCAGCTGCTAATCATGAATGAGAAGGCCTTCATAGACCCACTAGGGAAAGGCTTCTTGCCAGGGTCTACACTGCAACAGAACTCAGTTGTTCTTGTGCCTTCTAATCTTCCTGGAAAGACATCTCCACTCCCACCCAGGTGACCATGGCCCAACTCTCACAGGCAAGTTAGAACCTGGGTGGGCATGCGTTGGTGTGTAGATGTTGAGATACAGGCAGTCCTCAGACATAGAGACAGGAGGCATGATCAGTTTCATCATCTTCAGAGCCTCTGAATCCATCATATCATTTTGTAGACACCTGGTGACAACGGAAGACAGTTAATACAAGAGATGTTTGGTCTTAGTTCAGATTTTCTCTCAGACACCCCAATTCACTTCCCTCCAAGATGTTCTGATTATGCATGATTCCTTTCTAAAGCCCTTTCCTGCCAAGGTAAATGCTACAGGCTCAGGAAAAGCTGGAGGAGGGCCCAATTTCCAGAGAGGACTGCAATTGAGGGCATATATTTTATTTTTTCAGAATCTGGGATCTAGAGGAATCTAGGAGGCTCTATGAGAATGAATTACTGCATGAGGTGACAGTCACCGCTTTTCTTCATACTGTCTAAAGTTTGATGAGATGGTTACATGGAAGGAATTTCTTGTATCTTTATAGAAGCATCAGCTGTCAATAAAAAAATAATGGCGTGTCAGCTGAGGCAGGAAATAAAGAGGTAGGAGTTCTGGAGAGAGAGGGGGGAACTCTGGGAGATAGTAAGAGGCGGGAGATTTGTCCCAGGATTGTGAAGAAGATGGCCATATGGCAGTATTAACCAGCTGCTTGACAAAACTAAGAATAGAATTACAGGGATATTAGTTATGAGCAAGTCAGCCTCACTATATTGACCTAGGCTTTTGGAAATGTATTTAAGCCTCAGAGTTGTTATTTTGGGATCTGTGGTGCAGGAAGAAAACATGAATTTACATGGTTAGTTTTGATTTTCACCTTGAAACAGCGTACAATCACTGGGGAATATAGAATCAGTGAAGGATTGTCTAGATCATGTTAGCCTATAGGGATTTTCTTGACTCATTAACTAAGGTGGTAATATTTCCTACCATGAGGGGCACCATTCCCTAGGAAAGGGTTCCTGGTATGTATGAGCAGAGAATAAAACTGACCATTACGAGGTAGGTATGCATCCTTTGATCATGGGTACCAGTTAAAGATGTGATATGATTCATTCCCTTAAATTTTCCCCTTGTTACATCATAACATGGAACTGTGGCCCATAATAAAGTGGTTCTGTCTTAAACTGCTTTTACCAGGTATTTTATCAAAGCTCCAAGAAACAAAATAAAGATACATGGATACTGTGGTGCTATGCCCACACAGGCACTATGGGACTCAGTGGACAACAATGTCCCAAAGACTAGTGGGATTTCCTTCACCCTATGTCCAGAAACTCTGGGTACCTCTACATTCCACGTAATCTCCAGAGGAAGGTTATATGTTTATTTTAACATTGGAGCTTGGCTCTGTGAGTTGCCTCAGTGACCGTAGAGAATGGAATTGCCAAGGACTTACATAGTACATGATACTTGACTCTGGGCTCTTACTGGTTAATGTGTTGATACTGACCCTTGTCCATAGACCTCTCCCATGGTGGCAGAGATCACTTGGCACAATCTGAATCTGGGAACTGTTTATATCTGTTTCTCACTGCCGAACTGAGAGATTAATCCCTATAGTAACAGATCTTTGACCCAGGAACCTGGAGAACAAGTTCTACTAGAAGACTTAGCCATGCATCTAAAAAGACATGGCAAACTACACATCACAGACAGGAAACTTCCCTGGGGTTGAAATGAAGGAAGTATTTCATTTTGGCCCACAGCTCAGAGCTGAATATCTTCTGTCCTAAACTTACATGGCTGGGTATGAGGTCCCGTCTCTCACACCACTCCATGGTTCAGGGGCCTCAGGAGGTGCAAAGCGCAGGGGTCCTACGGGTGGCTTGGCAAAAGGAATTCCCAGGAAGGTGTGGACAGCAATGTCAGTGTTTTTCACATGGACAAGGCTGCCTCGAACCTGGCCTGTGTGTGTGTTCCTGATGGGGCTGTCTGAGTCCTGGCCTGTGGGTGGAGAAATTACATGAGGGTTAGTTTGGTCCAGGCACCTGTCACTACACTGATGTTTTCCACCTCATTTTCACTAGGGTTCACAGGGAAGGGAATCTGGGGTACCTAGGTTCAGGTGTGGGATGTGGGGGTAGGAATTTCTTTATCTCCCCAAAGCCAGGGACATTGCTCAGAGTCCTTTTGAATGGTAGCAGAGCATAGCTCTGGGTAACAAGTAGACATAACTCAGAGCCACTTGGCACCATGGCTGTGTTAATTTTCACCAGCACACAAAGGTCTGTAGCAGGTACCATCACACACAGAGGAGGGAAATGTCCCGTTTGCTCCCTTTCCCCTAACTGGCAGGTCCAGTGCTCCTCAGACCTTCTTACACTGCAGTGGCTTTTTTGGATATGGGGTCTCCTTAGGCATCTCTGACCATCTGTGTGCTGCAGGGCTCACTCTGTGGGCTTTGGTGGGTGGTTGGGAGGCCCACTCTTCCCACCCATTTATCTGCCATCTTTACCATCTCCTCCATCTCTGGAGCCTCCCCCCTACAGGCTAAGCTGCTGACTCTTAGGAGCTGGGCAGCTCTTTCCCTGTTCCTCATTGCTCACTTAAGGAGTCTCACCTTCTACTTGCAGAGAGAGAAGCAGGAGGCCACAGGCCACAGCATTCAGCCAGCCAGGAGGTCTGTACAGTGTCATGGTCAGCTCCTCTGTCTGAGTCCGTGTTGCTCCAGGATAGCTGTGTGTCATGGACAGGAAACAAAATGTGTGGGCCTTGCCTAGGCAGGAATTTGGACCTAAAATCAAGTAGGCAGGAGACTCGGTAGGGTGGGGCAATGTTCTTATTAACAAAGAAGAGCTGGCCAGCAGACAAGGCAAAGCAATCTTTGTTCCTGATCTTTGGCCTCCTAGACAGCCTTATCATGGCAGCAGGAGTACCTCTGCTATACTGTTCAGCCTAAATCAGTTCAAACCATGATCACTGTCCTTGTACTCCCTGCCCACATGTCAGTGTTGTTGAGGAGGTCAGGGAACAAAACTCTGTGACAGAGGATGCCAGGAGGGATTCTCTGAGTAGCCACATATTGAAGATATCCAGAGAGGGAGAGCTCAGATGTGACCATTTCAGTGATCTTAGGATCTACACAGACCCCTCCACATATGGCTATTTCTCTGAAACACTGCAACCCTGACAGTTTTTAAATCACACTCCCTATTCATTCCACCTCCATAATGTGTTTCCTCCTTTAGCCAGCTCCTGCTGAAATCACCTTCATATTCCTCTACCCAGTCGAGAAACACTTTTAACTATTTCCTGTTTATTTTTTACTTTGCACATGTTTATATGTGTGTGAGAATGCCATGGCACACATGGAGGATACATGTGTGCCAGTCTTCTGCCAGTCAGATCTCTCCTTCTGCCATGTGGGTATGGGGAATCCATTTAAGGCCTCTGGCCTTTTGAAAGTTCCCTTTTCCATTGAGCCATTTCCTGTCCTCCACTTAAGAAATATTTAATTGGGCCCCACTCACTCACACACTGAGCACTCTGTGCCTGGGCTCTCAGAGTCTATGATAAAGCTGAAGACACAGGTCTAGATTGGAAGTTTAATAATCACAAAGAGCCCTGGCGGGAAACACCAAAGAGCACAGGATTAGGAGCTCCCACAATGCCCAGCTGATCTCTTAGAGGAAGTGATGCTGGGATCCAAATAAGTCCGTAGTCTGAGAATTTGCCTATGCTCTGTATTTCCAGACCGCAACAATCTACAAAGCTGTGGCCTAGCAATGCAGAGCTTCTTCCTCACTGATTTTCTGTTTCTCCAAGCATGACGTAGGCATGCCTTTCTCGGTCAATGCTTACTATTTATTCAGCATAGCTGCTCTAAGGCACTCCTGTCTGGGCTTTGGTCCCAGCGTTATTGACTGCTGCTCTCCCTACTCTCAGTTCCTCGAGTAAAGGAAATGACAGGCTGAGGAAATCATCCTCCCAGTTATCCAGCCCTTCACAGCACAGACTGTCCCTTTTATGTGTACTAGCCATGCTCCAGCAGCCGCTCTTGGTCTCCATGTCAGAAGAGATGGACATTTCAAATGGCAGCATGCAAGTACCTGTTACTGAATCATCTGAGAAGCCCATATTACAAAAACAAAACAAAACAAAACAAAAACAACACCACCACCAAAAAAAACGAAAATAGTGCATGTAATTGAACTACAAACCACAGACTATTATCCTGAAAAAATGTCACTCCCATTAATAAACTCAGTGTCCACCCTGCAATCATTGTTGCAAGAGAGCCGTTCTTCAGCCATACACAGGCTCAACCCTGATGGATGCAACAAAGTCTACACTAAGAGCTCACACTTGAAAGCAAACAGAAGAAATCACACATGCAAAAGAAAAGCCCTACAAATGCACCTGGAAAGGCTGCACATGGAAGTTCGCTCTCTAGGATGAAGCAAAAAGACATTTCTGAAAACATACTGGAATCAAACCTTTCTAGTGTCTGGGCTGTGACTGAAGCTTCTCTTGCTCAGACCATCTTGCTCTATACATGCTAATCTGAAAGCCTTGCCTCCACATCAATGTGATGCCCCACTTCTCCTTGCTCTGTCTCTCTTTTCCTGTCTCTCTTGTTCTCTCTTCTCCTGCTGCCCGTTATCTAACTCATTTTTACATGTACACTTTAATTTCTCTTCAGGTAGTCTGAATCCCTGAGTTTATATGATTCAAGACTTCTGTATGGTCACTAGGTGATGCTTTAATCCTCCCTCTCCTTAGCATGGGGCACACCTAAAGAATGATTTTTTCCGGGGATGCTAAGCAAAACCTCCTCGCAGATATGTTTAATGTAATGAGGATAAGAACACATGTAAATGAACGTCCATTGTGTTGGTTTCTCCACGTATTTCTCAAAAGAATTTCAAAGTAAATATTTTAGTAAATGTACAGTAAAAAATAAAATTAAACACAGGTGTGTTATATGATTCCGCAATTCTGATCTCAGCTCTTTAGCCCAATGAAAAGAAAATGTTGATCCCCAAAACCTGTGTTTGAGAAAGTTCCTAAGAGCTCAATTAAAAGTAGTGGAAGTCAGGTCACTCAGGTGAGCAAGAGCTGGGGAGTGGGTAAAATGTTCTATGTGCATACATGAAACATCACTGTTAACCAAGGGACAAAACACTTGAATAACTTGCACCTAGTAACGGGACCAGACATACATGATTCCTTTTCCATGATAGGACAGCCAGCGCTCTGATGTTTTTAAATTTTATGTATTTCCCAAATTGTTCAGTGAGAAATCTGTCAAGTGGTAGCCAGGGAGCAGAGAGCAGGCAATGACTGCTGTGAGGTATCATGAGTGACATTTTTCCAGTGAGGGAAACACTCTTACACTTGCAGTGTGCGTGGTTGCTTTTGTCACACTCTTCTGCAAATTTGCCAAGTTATGCTGCCAAAGGGTAACTTCGACCACATGGAAATCGTGATCTGAAGAGGTCACCTTGAGCAGGGAGAGTGCTGTGGGCTGATCAGGGGCTGCAGGGAGTGGGAGTGCAGATTGAAAAGTGCAGACCACCAAGCCACTGCTGTTTCTCCCGTTCTGATCCGCTCCTGTACCAGGGGTCCAATCAGGCCTGTGTCTGCCTCCCTTTTTAGTCGACCAGATGCCCCACCCCACCTAAACAACTTTCCTGCAGCAGCTTTCCTCTCCAGGTGGCCAGATGGGAATTCCAGACCAGTGTTATTTCCCGGGACATTGACACAGCAGCCAAATTTATCAGTGCTTGGGCTGCCACAGTTGTGTGGCTGGATCAAGGGCTGGCATTGGAACAGTGTTTGGTAGCTTGATTATTGGCTATACCAGGAACCTGTCTCTCAATCATCAGCTCTTCTATTCCATTCTGGGCTTCACCCTGTTTGAGGCCATGGGGCTCTTCTGTTTGATGGTTGCCTTCCTCATCCTCTTGGCCATGGGTGGCTCCATGGTGTCACCCAGCTTTTCCTGCTGCTTTGACTCCATGCCAGTCCTGGTGCTGGAGTGTGCTAAGCTTTAGCATTAAACAACAATGTTTCTCTCAAAAACAAAAGAAAGAAATCATCTGAAGAGGAGTGGATCCAAGATGGGAGTCCTAGCCACATGCCTGTGTGCTGTACTCACAGGCCAGAGAATACCTTCTGAGTACTGGAGCACATAGCTCCAACCTCAGACTATGGATGTCTGGGAGCCATGGGAACAGCCCCAGAGGCTCCTCCAAAGTTCATCCTGTCTCCCTTGGGAGAACATCAACTGGACTTGATGGTTCTTCAAGAGGGCTGCATGTAGCAACCACAGTGTCTGAGCACAGTGTCTGAGCAGCTGCAGCTCATGAACCTCAGAGCAAGTAAGTCAGTGACTGGGCAGCTGTCTGCAGTTCTTCCCCTGGTGAGATGAGACCTCCTGGGCCCCTGAGGAGTCCAGTTTGCCCAAGGATTATACACTTTAACAGAGCTGTGGCAATTCCCTAAATATCACCAGACACACTCACCATTCTGAAGAGGGCTCCTTCGGGTACAACCAGCTTCCTGCCCAGGAGCTTTTCCTTGCCATCCCTACAGCCCAGGACTTCAACAGGTCTCAGAAACTACCAGCCAAAACCTGAAACATCTATATGGGTAAACACCAATGTAAAAACACATCAACAAAAGCCAAAGCAATATGGCATCTCCAGAACCTAGTTATCCAAGGTCAAGCTGGCCGGGATACGCTAAGGCAAGTGAAACCCAAGAAAATGACCTTAAATCTATGCTTATGAAGATGATAACAGAGGAAATGAATAAAATCTGTAAAGAAATTCATGAAGATAGAGTCAAACAGATTGTGGCCTTTAGAGAGGAAATATTTAAATCACTGAAAGAAATGAAAGAAATAGAGAAAAGTTCAAACAAACAGGGGAAGGAATTGAATAAAAGACAGAAAAATACAAACAAATAGGTGAAAGAAATCAATGAACAGTTCAAGATCTGATGATGGAAATGGAAAATTAAAGAAAACACAAACTGAAAAATCCTGGAGAGGGAGAACTTAAGGAAGAAAAAAAAAAGAACTACAAAGGTAAGCATTTTCAACAAAATACAAGAGATGGAAGAAACAGTCTCAGGTATAGAAGATACAATGGATGAAAATGATGTATCCAACAAAGAAAATGTTAAATCTAAAAAATTCCTGACATAAACCAGCCAAGAAATCAAGGTCACCATGAAAAGACAAAACCTAAGAAGACAAACAAATCAATTCCACTGAAATCAGGAACAGGGCAAGGCTGCCAACTCTCTTTGTATCTCTTCAACATAGTACCTGAAGTCTGGCTAGAGCAATAGGACAACTACAGGAGATCAAGGGGATACAAACAAGAAATGAAGAAGTCAAAGTATCACTTTTCGCAGATGATATGATAGTATACATGAATGACCCCAAAAATTCTACCAGGCAACTCCTACAGCTGAAAAGCACCTTCACCAAAGTAGCTGGATACAAAGTTAACAGAAAAATAAATCAGTAGCCCTCCTGTACACAAAAGACAAATGGGCTGAGAAAGAAATTAGGTAAACAGCATCCTTCACAATAGCCACAAAAACCATAAAGTATCTTGGTGAAACTCTAACCACGTAAGTGAAAGACTTGTATGAAAACAAAAAACAAAAACAAAAACAAAAACAAAAAAAAACTTCAAGTCTCTGGAGAAAGAAATCGGAGAAGATATTAGAAGATGGAAAGAGCTCCCATGCTCATGGATCAGTTGGGTTAACATGGTAAAAGTGGCCATCCCTCCAAAAGCAATCTACAGCTTCAATGCAATTCCCATCAAAATGCTAACACAATTCTTTACAGACCTTGAAAGAAAAATTCTCAGCTTCATATGGAAAAACAAAAACCCCAGAATAGCTAAAACAATACTGTACAATAAAAGATCTTCTGGAGGTATCTCCATCCCTAATTTCAAGTTTGTATTATAAAGCAACAGTAATAATAACCACATGGCACTGGCAGAGAAATAGACTAGTGGATCAATGGAATCATAACAAAGACCCCCCCCCAAAAAAAAAAGCCTACACAACTCTGAACATCTGATTTTCGACAAAGAAGCCAAAAGTATACAATGGAAAAAGGACAACATCTTCAACAAATGGTGCTGGTCAAACTGGACGTTCACATGTAGAAAAAATGCAAATAGACCCATATCTATCACCCTGCACAAAATTAAAGTCTAAGTGGATCAAAGACCTCAATATAAAACCAGATACTCTAAATCGGTTAGAAGAAAAAGTGGGGAAGACCCTAGAACTCATTGGCACAGAAGACAACTTCCTGAACAGAACACCATCAGCACAGGCCCTAAGAGCAACAATCAATAAATGGGACCTCATGAAACTAAAAAGCTTCTGTAAAGCAAAGGACACTGTCATCAGAACAAAATGACAGCCTACAAATTTGGAAAGGATCTTCACTAACCCAACATCTGACAGAGGGCTGATATCTGGAATATATAAATAACTAAAGAAGTTAAAAGGCAATAATTCAAGCAACCCAATTAAAAAATGGGGTATGGAGCTAAACAGATACTTCTCTGTAGAAGAATACAGAATGGCAGAGAAACACATAAGGAGATGTTCAACATCCCTAGCCATCAGGGAAATGCAAATCAAAATGACCCTGAGATTTCACCTTACACCCATCAGAATGGCTAAGATCAAAAACTCAAGAGATAACGCATGCTGGAGAGGCTGTGGAGAAAGGGGAACCCTCCTCCATTGCTGGTGGGAATGTAAACTGGTACAACCACTATGGAAATCAATCTGGCGCATTCTCAGAAAATTAGGAATTGTGCTACCTCAAGATCCAGCTAAGCATATATCCACTCCTAGGCATATATCCACTCCTAGGCATATATCTAAAAGATGGTCAGGTACACAACAAGGACATTTGCTCAACCATGTTTGTAGTAGCTTTATTTGTAATAGCCAGAACCTGGAAACAACCCAGATGTCCATCAACGGAGGAATGGATACAGAAATTGTGGTACTTTTACACAATGGAATACTACTCAGCAATTAAAAACAAGGAAATCATGAATTTTGCAGGCAAATGGTGGGATCTAGAAAAATCATCCTGAGTGAGATATCCCAGAAGCAGAAAGAGACACATGGTATATACTCACTTATAAGTGGGTACTAGACCTATAAGATGAGATAAACATACTTAAATATGTACACCTAAAGAAGATAAACATGGAAGAGGTCCAGGGGTAAGTTGATCAATCCTCATTTAGAAAGACAAAGGGGATGGACATTGGAAGTAGGAGAAAATAAGTAACAGGACAGTAGCCTATCACAGAAGGCACCTGAAAGACTCTACCTAGCAGTGTGTCAAAGCAGATGCTGAGACCCATAACCAAGCCTTCGGCAGAGTGTAGGGAATCATATGAAGGAAGGAAGAATTAGTATAACCTAGAGAGGACAGGGAGCCCCACAAGGTCCAAATATATCTGGGCACAGGGGTCTTCTCTGAGACTGTTTATTCAACCAAGGACCATACATGGATATAACCTACAACCCCTGCTCAGACATAGCCCATGGTAGCTCAGTATCCAAGTGGGTTCCCTAGTAAGGTTCCCCCTAAGGAGGACAGGAATTATTTCTGACATGAACTCAATGTCAGGCTCATTGAGCTTCCCCACCACCACCACCACGAGGGAGGAGCAGCCTTGCTAGGCCACAGATAAGGACATTGTAACCATCCTGAAGATACCTGATAAGCTAGGGCCAGATGGAAGGAGAGGAGGACCTCCCCTCTCAGTGGACTCAGAAGGGGGCAGGGAGGAGATGAGAGAGGGAGGGGAGGGTTGAGAGGGAAAGAGGGAGAGGGCTACAACAGGGATAAAAGTGAATGTATACAATTATTTAAAAATAAAAAATATATATATTTTAAAAAAAGAAAAACATCCTTCAGGCATCCATTGCTGGGAACAAGCTGCGCTCTGGCCTGACCTATTTACTCTATAGTATACAGAGCAGTGCTTTTCTACTCCCACGGGGAGTAAGAAAGCCTTCATCCCATGTCCAGACTCTCAGGGAACCTCTCTGTCCTACAGATTCTCCAGGAGAAGCTTTCATACCTGTTCCCCTGGTGCTGGCCCTTAACCTATGGGTTGTCACGGTGACTGTGCAGGATGCTCATCACTGCTGCCCTCCTGAGGGACTTGTAGTGCATGACACCAGACTCTGGGCTCTTGGTGCTTACTATACACACACTGAACTTTGTCCACAGGCCTCTCCACTGTCAGAGAGTTCACTCAGCACAATCTGATTCTGGGATCAGTTTGGATGAGCTTCTCACTATAGGTGCCAAGTTCTAGCCCAGGAGTCTGACACAGGTGTTTTATTCTGATCCTTAGCTGCAGAAAAATGCATGGGAGACTTCACTCACCACAGGCAAAGAACTGCTGTGTAGCTGAGATGGAGGAAACACTTCAGCATGGTCCGGAGCTCAGAGCACATTCTCACCTCAGTGCCTGAACCCATCTGGGTCCAGAACTTACCTGGCTGGATGTGAGGTCCCATTCCTCACCCCACTCCATGGGGGCCTCAGGAGGTGCAAAGCACAGTGGTCCTACAGGTGCCCAGGAAGGTGTGGACATTAGCTTTGGTGTTTTTCACATGGGTGAGGCTGCCTTGGACCTGGCCTGTAAGATGGAGCTGGCTGCGTCCTGACCTGTGGGTGGAGCGGTCAGCAGTGTTCTCAGCTGCCACAAGGTTGAGGGAGTTCCCACGCCATTTTTACCAGAGCACACAGGAAGAGAAGCCACAGCCTCTCAGTTCAGCTGTGGGGCGCAGAGTGGAAGCTTCCCTATCCCTCAGGCCCAGGAACCTTTCCCGTTTCCCTTTTGAAGGAAGCCAGAGCGTTTCTCTGGACAGAGAAGTCACACACTCAGTGCCAGCCTCTTGTCTCTGCCTTCCATGTGGCCAGGCCACAGACCCCTGCCACGGCTTGTAGCTTAGGATCATTTCATTATGAGCTCTGGGTTAGACATGGATTCCCAGGTTAACAGCAGTGACAGCATATGCACATGCTATAAAAGAGGATTCACTGGAATGTCCTTGTATCATAGGAGCTGGGCACACTTAACAATGACTACATGTACCCAGAGACCTTAAGAACCCCTCTCTCTGTAGAGTTCGCCAAATCTCAAAGCTTTAGCAGTTCAAATCTGGTGCTAGAAGGCCTGAGAGATTCCTAGAGGGTGCCTGGGCTTCATCCTTCATTGAAGGCAGAAGGCAGCAGCAACAACAGAGATGGACACACTGAAACAGCTAGGTAACTTGAAACACTGCTTTTTCTATCTTCTTGTATGTAGGACACAGTCAAAAGTTGCAATGTACTATTGAGAAGAAGGCTCTCCTCCCCTCAGGCATTTCCTGGAAATTCCACCTTCCCAAGCCCACCAAAGGGGCTTAGTTGATACTAGATCGTACCAAGTTGACAACCAAGATTAAACATCATAACAGCTCACAGGGACTAAGAGATGAGAGTAGTACAACTTCATTGGTCAGTACAGATGTGAGGAAACATGGGACTCACTGAGAGGTTGACATGGAAATTTGACATCCTCCACAGTGTGGGCACCAGTACCCAGAAGAGCTGCCTTATTCGAGAAGATCCGGGCCTTGGAGAAGAAGAGGAAAGGAGGAGAAGATGAGATGAAGAAGGAAAGAGGGGACACAGTCCATTGGGGTGTAGAAAGACTCTGGAATCCTTGGGCCTCTGTCTCCTCAGACTGGGAATGCAGGCTGACCCGCTTTGTGCTCAGAACAAAATCTGACACAGCATGGTGCAGCTACAAGCAGCTGACCTTAGCCTCCCAGCTCCAGGATGTTCTAGGGTGGGGTCTGAGCCCAGACCTCCATCCAGCAGCTTTCAGAGCATGAGCCACACTGCTTGGATGTCCAACTACAGGCATTGTGCATTGTGCCAAACAAGGACCAACTTGCCATCCTTTTCTTTGCGAATTCCTGTAGCTGTAGACTCCCAGTAGAGTTGGGAACTGGGCATTTTGAATTCTACTAAGCAGACTCATTTCTGATTTAGACCAGGATAGCGTATAGAGCATGCTGGGAATGGGGGATATAGAGGCTTAGAGGTGCAGATGTCCTGATGCAAGGAGCTCCCATCAGTGTCTGCTCTGTGTACAGCAGAGCTATCTGGAGTGTTTGTCCTCCCTTTTAAAGGTATGCTTATATAGACAAAATAACAACCTGATACCTACCTGCCAGGTCACAGGGACACAATGAGTGACTGATACTCAGAAGAGACTTTCGTCTGAGTGTGTCCTGACATTGTAAAAGAGGCTCCCGTTGGGGAAGAGCCCATGCGTGTTGATGAGGTCACCACAGATAAGGAAGCCCTGGGTGGGAATCCCCTGACTAGGGTGGTTGAGGACTAGCCACACATACATGTCATGTCATGTAAACATGGTCCAGAATACTCTCCTCCTATCCAGATGCTCCTCCTCACTGAGGTCAATGCAGACAGGAGGAGGACAGGGGTTTGGATCCTGACCACAGCAGGCATACGCTCCACACGTGCCACCACAAATTAGCCTGATCCTAGGACTTGTATATGTCCACCCCACACCATGATCCATATTTACTACTTCCCTATCCTGGCCTCACTAGTTCCAGCCTCTGATGGAAGCTCTGCTGGGCTCAGTCTTACCTAGACTGCTTTCCTTCCCTCTGTCATAGAGTAGCTGTCTAAGAGAAGGTCCTGCCTTCCATGTACCTTCCTTGGACTAATGACACACCTGTTTTGTCAGGACTCTAGACAGAAGAACTGTCTTGGGGATTTAGGCCATGTTAGTGGACTTTAGGGCCACCACCTCAACATCCTGATACCCTTTTTTTTCCCTTTTAAACCTATAAATTAGTGAATGACATTAAATGTCCCCCTCTGCCCCTCTTGATGTCATTATGGCCAGCTGGAGTCAGGGGGGAGGGAGCACAGGCTGGGGTGGAAGGAACTTGAATTCTAACCCCACAACAGCTTTTTGAGCTGCGAAATGGTGCACACCTAATCCTATTCTTCCTCAGGACTTTGTTTCCACACCAGAAAAGTGAGGGCCATCATCCCTTAGTCAACCAGCTGCTGGGGAATGAGAAAGACTCACTGCAGTCACATTGGACAATGTGAAGATAAAAGGATGCTCATTATCATGGTTGCCCTTCATGTAGGATGGCTTGTAATCCTCGAGAGAGTTGGGATGATATCGGGACTCATGAAAGTTGCTGGGCCTTTGTGGTAGGCTCCGGTCCAGTTCTGTTTTCTCCCTCTTCCGATGTCTATCCCACTTACCTTTCTGAATGAGGATTGATCATCTTACCCAGGATCCTCCTTCTTCCTTAGCTTCTTTAGATGTACAGATTTTAGTATGGTTGTCCTATATTATATGTCTAATATCCATTTATAAGTGAGTATAAAACATGTGTGTCTTTCTGCTTCTGGGATTCTTCACATCCCAGGATGCTTCAGGATGATCTTTTCTAGCTCCCACCATCTGCCTGCAAATTTCATGAAATCCTTGTTTTTAATTGTTGAGTAGTATTCTATTGTGTAAATGTACCACAATTTCTGTATCCATTCCTGAGGGATATCTGGGTTGTTTCCAGATTCTGGCTATTACAAATATAGCTTCTACGAACATGGTTGAGCAAATGCCCTTGTTGTATACTTGAGCATATTTTGGATAAATAGCTGGATCTTGAGGTAGCACTATTCTTAATTTTCTGAGAGAGTGCCAGATTAAGAGGTTGTACAAGTTTATATTCCCACCAGCAATAGGAGGGTTCCCCTTTCTCCACATTTTCTCCAGCATGCCTACCACAGAGGGCCTCTGAAAGACTCTACCCAGCAGGGTATCGAAGCAGTTGCTGAGACTCATATCCAAACTTTGGGCAGAGTGTAGGGAATCTTATGAAAAAACGGGGAGATAAAACACCTGGAGGGGACAGGAGCTCCACAAGGAGAGCAGAAGAACCAAAAAATCTGGGCCCAAGGGTCTTTTCTGAGATTGATACTCCAACCAAGGACTCTACATAGAGATAACCTAGATCCCCTGCACAGATGTAGCCCATGGCAGCTCAGTGTCCAAGTAGGCTCCCTAGTAAGGGGAACAGGGTTTGTCTCTGATATGAACTCAGTAGCTGGCTCTTTGATCAACTCCCTGTGAGGTGGGAGCAGCCTTATGAGACCACAGAGGAAGACAGTGCAGCCAGTCCTGATGAGACTTGATAGGCTGGAGTCAGATGGAATGGGAGGAGGACCTCCCCTATCAGTGGACTGGAGAAGGGGCATGGGAGAAGAAGAGGGAAGGGGATTGGAGTGGGAAGGGAAGAGGGAGGGGGCTACAGCTAGGATACAAAGTGAATAAATTGTAATAAATAAAAAATAAATTAATTTTTAAAAAGTAGAGTGGGACATGTGGACCTGAGGACAAGGACACACTAAGAAAAGGTGTCTTGTCACCTGGAGCTGTCCAGCCTCATGTTTGGTGACATGAGACCTTGGTCCAAGCTGACAGGAATTTAGATAGTAGGATTAAACCATAGCCTTTACCTTGTGGAGAAGACAGAAAATCAGAAGCTCTGAGGGTCAGGGCTCTAATTTAATCTCCTCACTGCCTCCTCTTCCCTCTGACACAGTGAAGTCATTTAAGGAAATAGCATGGTCTGGCACTGACCCTCTCTCATAAGAGTTCTTACTCCATGTCAAGGAGGGGACAGGTAGAAGGAACACAGTATAGACTGGGAAGGATTCAGATTCTAACACCTTTGTGGGCTTTCAAGCTCTAAGAGGCCCTTTAAGAACCTCGGTTTCCTTAACTGGACAATGAGCCTTGTCACCCCTCAAGTACTCATCTGGGTTTCCATCCAGCTCATGAAAAGAAAACTCACATCTGCTGATCCAGAAGGGGGATCCGAAGACAAAGGCCTTCTCACCATCATAGCTGGCCTGCACACGATGTTGTCTGATGTTTCTGAAGAGCCTGGGGTGGTGCTGGTGTCACAGCAGTAGACAGGGGCATGAGAACCCGGACTGCGTGCACACATGGTGACATAGTGACCTCTCACCTGGAGCTGCCCTGCCTTGTCTTTGCATAAGAATATCTTGGCCTAAAGTTGTCAGAAATCACATGGAATCAGAATAAGCCTAGTCAAGTTCAGAGCAGGACAAAGCAGCCTTGGGAGGAGAGATTGGTATGGGATGAAACAAGACCAAGGGAGCCAGAGTCATCCTACCCAGAAACACAGCCCAGGCTTTAGTTTTGCACATTTGTCTCTGAGCAGGATATCTGAGAGGCCCTGTCTGTTGGACAGAACTCAAGGAATCTCACTGTCTGTGCCGCTGTGCTCTTCAGAACAGCCTTCAGAGTCCCTCCAGGTCTTTCCTTTATGGTGTGAGCAAAGTCTAAGATCAGGGAGGCCAAGAAGAGTCTTCAGTATGTGGTGGGTTGAACCCAGACTAACGAATCTCTGAGCTCCCACTGTCCACCACGTGAGTTCTCAGGTCCCAAGAAGCTTAGATGCACATCTCATCATGGGCATGGTGCGGTCTCACTGATGTTGACACCAGTGATGCTCAGGATGAGGTGAAAACCATCAGAGGCAAAAAGCTCCTGGAGTTCATGGGTAGAAAATCCTCATCCAATAATAGCAGAGGTGACAGTGAAAATGTGAAAGGCATTCAACATCAGGGTTGAAGGTCAAAAGAGAACTTATTTAAATGCTCACAGATTACTCCACTTTTGCTAATTCATTCCCCTATTAAATAAAGTAGTTAGTTAATACAGTGCAATTACACATTTAATAATGATTAACATAATTATACATTTCCCCTCTCTCTTTCCTCCCTCCTATGCCTCTCATGCATACTTTCTCAAAATCACGGCCTACTCTTCTTTAAGTACCTAGTACTTTGTTATATGTCTTTGAGATTCAAGTGGTGCTGTCCTTCCACACATTTGCATGACACATTTCACCCACTCCCCAGTTGGTGCACATCTAAGTGACCTGATTTTGACTACGTTTAATCAGGCTCTTATGAGTTTCTGGAAATATGAGTTTTTGTGATTGGTGTTTTCAATTCCTTGAACTAAATAACTGGAAGTAGAATTACTCAATCATTGGTTAAATGTGTTTCGCTTTTAAAGAAACTGTCAAACTGTCATCTGTAAAGACTGTATCATTCTGTTTTTTATTTAAATTTACTTTTTATAATTTATTCACTTTACATCCAATTGTACACCCCTTCCTTATCTCCTCCTCTTCTCACTCTTCCTCCCTCTTCCTCCCTTTCCCCTTCCCCTATTTCTCAGAAAAGGGGAGCCCTCCTCCCCTACCATCTGACCCCAGCTTATCAAGTCTCATTAGGACTGCTTGCATCTTCTTCCTTTGTAGCCTGGCAATGCCCCCAACCAGAGGGAACTGATCAAAGAAAAGGCAACAGAGTCTATGTTAGAGGCAGCCTCTGCTCCCCTTACTAGCGTACCCACACAGAGACTTTTGTATTTCCTCCATTCGTGTATGATAATGCCAGTGACTGCATGTTTGGTTGGTTGTAGGGTTCTTAAACCTGGTTATGTTGAATGGACTTGGAGTAGTATCTCATTGAAGGTATTTTCTTTTTTTATTATTTTCATGGAGTTGAGACTCTACCTTCTTCTTCTTCTTCTTCTTCTTCTTCTTCTTCTTCTTCTTCTTCT
>NW_026596034.1:21485469-21514172 GCF_907164565.1 Psammomys obesus
CTTCTTCTTCTTCTTCTTCTTCTTCTTCTTCTTCTTCTTCTTCTTCTCCTTCTTCTTCTTCTTCTCTCTCTCTCTCTCTCTCTCTGTGTGTGTGAGTGTATGTTTGTCTGTCACTCATCTTTGTCTCTGTCTCATGCCCTCTCTACTCACTCCCTGTCTCCCTCCACAGAACACAACCTGAGTGTCTTCTTTGTTTCACATTTTCACTGTGGCCATGGGAATCATTAACACAGGGCCTCTGAATGATGCTGCAGTGAGTAGCAGAGCACACAGGGATTTCCCTAGGTGAGCTACAAAAATGTCTGGGATTAAAAAGTATAGAGACACCCAGCATCCATCAGGGTCTGGTTCCCTCATACCAAGATTGAAGAAAATGGGAAATTGTCAGCCCTCCCGATCTAGCAGTTCTTTTGATAGAAGGAGCCCCTGTTTATTAGAAGAGACAAGAAAACCTGTGCTGGGTTATGTCAGGGAAACAGCAAGAAAGACATCAAGGGAGAATTTCTGTAGTGCAATGCTGTAAAGCTCTAGATTATTACTTGGATAATAATGATAATTATCGATAATAATTGCCAAGAGCCAATTCTTAGGTGCATTAAAGACTGTCTGACACTGATCCTCACAACACTCCCTCCAAGGAGTCAGACTGGACTAAGGATAGAATCTTGCTCATGTGTTCTTTAATTTATCCTGACAGGTTCTTTCTGATTCTGAGACTCTTATTTCTAGATTTGTATCTCAGCTTTATCATAGGTTCTGAGAGCCCAGACTGACGCTGGTATTAGAGCCAGCAAGGCCCCATTAAATACTTGTCATGTGGTTCAGAGTGAGGATGATCAGGGTGTGGTAAGAGAACTTTCCTCCAACCCTGATGATTCAAGTTCTACTTTCAATCCACACAGTAGGAGAATGTGAACTTACACAAATTGTCCTTCCATCTCCATCTTGAGCCACAGCATGGGATCACCCTCATAATATGAGCACCATAAATAAATAAATGAATAAATGCAAATAAATTAAAATTTTGTTAAGTGAATAAACACCTATGAAGTAGATCTTGGCAGGAGCTGGCCACTAGAGGAGACCCATCATGACAGTGGAGTGGATAGGAGCTGGGGACTTTTAAAACACCAGAATTGCAGTGTGCATTGTTGAAACAAATGTGACCCAAAAGGGAAGGGGATCCATGCAGATCCTGAGATAGTTGTAGGGATCAGGGACCCTGGAAGCAGGCTCAGTAAACTGAGTCTTCAAAGCGCAAGGGAATCTTGAGGTTAAAGATCACTCTCAGAGCTCCTGCATTTGTCTGTCTCTCCTGTGACCACTTGCATGTGACCTACTCACAGAAGGCCTCTGGCTACTCCTGTTAACAGCTTTCTGCCAATGTGTGCGGACAGTGTTCTTGGTATTCCAGAAGAGCTTCAGAATACATGCTGTGTATCTTCAGGAGGCCAAAGAGGCAGCAGAAACAGCAGAGATGGCCATGATAATTGTTCTTAGCTGTCCACATGACCACATCTGGAATCCAGATATGGAGGACACAGTTGCAAGGGTTTTTTGCTTGGCTAGTAGTAGGTCAATTTACTTTTAGTCTGGACATTTGAGGTAGGAAGACTCATGCCTTTGCTCCAGATCTTGAGGCAGGAAGATATACCTTTAATCTGGGCCACGCCTTCTGTAAGCCTATACAAGGAGATGGAAAACAGAAGATTTGGCTCTGTGCCTGCTTGTTCCCGCCTTCCTAGCAAGTCCAGTCCTCACTGGCATTAGAGACGACTTCAGAATTCCAGCATCAACTGAACACTACATGAGACATCCAGCCTTATGGACTGAGCAACTTCTGGATTCTTGAATCCCCGGTCAGTGCCAGCCAGTGTTTAGTTAGCATATAAATTATTCTAGTAAATCCCGTATCTGTATCTGTATCTGTATCTGTATCTGTATCTGTATCTGTATCTGTATCTGTATCTGTATCTGTATCTGTATCTGTATCCCTATTTATATAGGGAGATTCATTCTGTAAGTCCTGCTACTCTAGAGAAGCCTGATTAAGACAGTGGCTTTGCCCTGCCCCCAGCCCATTGGCTCCAGTCACTTCTGACTAATTGGTTGTCCTACAATGAAAACTTGCTCCACCTACATCTTTTTGGTTGAAATTCCTGCCTGGGCAAGGCTCAAAGGTTCTTTTTTCCTGTTTGTGAGGCGTGGTCGTCCTGGCAGCACAGACGGAGGCCTGGGAGCCGACCATGCCCCTGAACCAGCTGCACAGCTGGCTGAAAGCTGGGCTCCTTGGGCTCCTGCTTCTCCTCCTCCGTGTGCAGGGTGAGGCTCCCTAAACAGGCAATGGGGACTGACTGGAGACAGAGCTGCCGATCCTGCATGCCAGAGGCTGGGCTTGTGGGAGGGAAGGGAAGTGGGGGGATGGAGGGAAATGATAGATTAAAGTGTGAGAATACTGTGCCTACCAATTCCTTAACAAAGCCCTCACATGTTGTGGCCCCACTAGCACACAGAGAGTTATAGTTACCTAAGATCACTCCATTATGAGGAGACAGTTCAGTGTAATGAGTTCTGGGAAAATCAGTACACACTTCAAGGAAAAATAAAAGGCATTTTTCCTTTCTTGGTGTATGGCTATGACTGTAACTACCACTGACATTTGGACAATAACAATAATCATGAATTCATGTGCCCAAATGGCTCTGAGTATCTGATCTCTTTGCCAGAGAAAAGCTTTGACAGCCTTCACATGAAAATAGGAAAGGTTCCTGGCCCTGGGGCGTAGGGAAGCTCCCACACTCACACCCCACAGCTGAACTGGGGGGCCCTGGGTTCCCTTCTCCAGTGCTCTGGTAACAATGTGATGGGAATCTTGCATTCATCTGGAAGCTGATTACAGAAAACTAACCCTGATGGCCTCTCTCCAGCAGGTCAAGACTCCTTAGAGGCCAGCCCTATCAGAAAAACATACACAGGCCAGGTTCGAGGAAGCCTCCTTAATGTGAAGGACACTAAAGTTGGTGTCCACACCTTCCTGGGAATTCCCTTTGCCAAGCCTCCTGTAGGACCACTGCGCTTTGCACCTCCTGAGGCCCCTAAACCATGGAGTGGTGTGAGAGATGGGACCTCACATTCAGCCATGTAAGTTCTGGGCCCAGAGGGTTTCATTCACTGGGGTAAGAATGTCCTCTGAACTCTGGGCCACTCTCAAGTGTTTCTCCATCTCAGCTACACAGCAGTTTTCTCTCCTTGTGGGGAGTGTCCCATCCAGTTTTCTGATGATATGCTAAAACTGAGTAGAACAAATGTGCCGGGCTCCTGGATCAGAGCTTGGCACTCAAGGAGTTAGATGCAGGTACTATTGAGAAGAACAAAGATAAAATTGCTCACAGATTCAAATTAAGCCCAGTGTTCCCTGCCAAAGTAGGAGGCATCTCTAGGCATGAGGTAATGTAACCTCTTAAGCAGCAAGCACTCCTGAATCCAGTAGAAGAAACTTCAGGTCCCTGACGAATTCAGCACTGATGAGTACACGCTAACCCCACCCTAACAGTCTGTGCCAATCAACAGGGCCAAGTGCCACCAGGAAATCAGGTTCCACCCCAGCTTTCAGGGAGCCTCTGGCCTTTACCTTGGTTGAAAGAGATTTAGAGAAGGAATATGTGTGATTAGGGCATTGTGAAGGCAGCAGCTGAAGGCAGACAAGAAAAAAGAAAAACAATCCATACTCGTATTTGGTTTTGATCACCATCCATCTCTTGGAATAACTGTCTCCTCTTTTCACCAGTTGTCTGCAAAATGTTATGATGAATGTGGAGGGACTGAAGGAGATGACTCTAACCCTCCCTCCCCTCTCTATGTCTGAGGACTGCCTGTACCTCAACATCTATGCACCAGCTCATGCCCATGAGGGCTCTAACCTGCCTGTGAGTCTCGGCTTTTTTTTTTTTTTTCAGTATGACTAGAAGGGACAAAAGCAACCTAAGCTCCACTGCAGGGTGAACTCTGATAATGAGTCTTACCTTATTTGGGTCAAAGAAGGCCTTTTCAGCCACACTATGCCACTGAAACCTGGGTATGGGACACAGAGCACTGGAGCATTGAGCAATAAAAGTCTCCAGTTCTTTGATAAAACCTGGGTTCATTATAGAACTCGAGCCCTGATGAACTGCTTAGGTGCTGAGGACCCCAATACTGAGGTCACCCAGATTTCTGCTTTTGGATTACTATTGTGACAATAAGATTTGATTATCCTTTCTATCTTTAATCCAGAGAGATGTCCATGGAGACACCCCTCTTTTTTTCACTGAGTAATGATGACATTAATTTAAACTGAGGCACATGGTGGGGATACGGACAAGAAATATACTGATAAGGCATCTGGAGGTCCCTGGCTATGGCCAAGGCCCCGAAGTCCTGGGGATTTTTTATATGTTTCTGTAGCTGCACAGGGAAACAGCAGTTGATATTGTAGTAAGCAAACCAGAAGAGCTTGGACAAGCTCGGAGCTTCCTGGCATCTCTCTTGACTTTTCCAGGTGATGGTGTGGATCCATGGTGGTGCTCTGGTTATGGGCATGGCTTCCATGTATGATGGATCCACACTGGCAGCCGTTGAGGATGTGGTGGTGGTCACTATCCAGTACCGTCTGGGTGTCCCGGGCTTCTTCAGGTGAGCATGGGGCTGTGCTGGACAATGGTACCCGAGAAGATCCTAGACACCCTGTGATCCCTGTCTCTTTCACTTCTCAGCACTGGGGACCAGCACGCCAAAGGCAACTGGGGCTTCTTAGACCAAGTGGCCGCCCTACGCTGGGTCCAGCAGAACATCGCCCACTTTGGAGGCAACCCTGACAGGGTCACTATTTTTGGCGAGTCAGCAGGTGGTGTCAGTGTGTCCTCACATGTTGTGTCCCCCATGTCCCAAGGACTCTTCCACGGTGCCATCATGGAGAGTGGGGTGGCTTTGTTGCCTGGTATGGTATCCAGCTCCTCTGAGGACGTTTACCAAGTGAGTGCCCCCAAGTATTTCAATCCTGTATCTATTGCCACAGTACTATTCTCTGGCACTCTGGTGGTCAGTGTAGAAAACAAAGATCTAGGGAAATGACACCTCAAGGGCTCGAGTATTAGAATCCACACCTCTCCTTTAATACAGGATGAGTATGTGATGCAGACAGCAAAGCTACCCTTAGCAATTTCCATCTTTGGCAAAAAAAATGAGTATGTATGGGCTTGGAGCTCCTTCACTGGTTTTTGAAAGTACTTGGAGTAAAAGGTTGAGGACTTATGCTCAAATCTCCAGAACTCATAAAACACTGGGGATAGTAACATGTATCTGTAATTTTAATGTTCCTATGGTCGGGTGGGAGGCAGAGACAAGAGACTCCTTGGATGTTTGCAGACAGGCTTATTAGTAGGCAGCAACAAAACAAAAGACGCCCTGTCAAATAAAGGGGACAACGAAGACTGAGGCTTTGTCCTCTAATCTTCGCATACAAACCTTGGCACACTTACTCCATCCCTCGCATATGAAACAGAGAAAGGTGGGTGAAGAAAACAAAACTAACCTAACAGAAAGAACAAGTATGCAGGTAGAAAGGGTACTGCCTGCTGGCTGTCACCTTTGAGCAAGAAGGTAATGGGAACAATATATACTTATTCCATTCCACACAGAACACAGCATAGTGTGGGAATTAGATGCAAATAGGATCAAGTTGAAATTGGCAACGCTTTTCCATGCTCATTCCCTTTCCAGATGGTGGCCAGCCTATCTGGATGTGAGGCCATGGACTCAGAGGGCCTGGTGCGCTGTCTGAGAGGCAAGAGTGAAGCAGAGATTCTGGTCATTAACAAGGTGGGAGAACTGAGTGTCTGGAAGAACCTGGTCTACAAATACCTCATCCTTATGGCTCTGTGTTCTTTCAGTTCTGTGTGCAAAATGAATTCCAGATAGGCTGATGTAAATGTAGTTTCTCCTCCAGAGTGAGCAAAGCACCCCGGACTAGTAAGAAATGAGAAAATGATGGCATAACTCAGTGGACATCAGGATGTTTATTCCATTAACCTTCTGAATTGCTGTTTAATGTTCCTCAGGACTTGATAATGATCCCTGCTGTGGTGGATGGGGAGTTCCTACCTAGGCATCCCCAAGAGTTGTTGGCTTCTGTGGATTTTCACCCTGTCCCCAGCATCGTTGGTTTCAACAATGATGAGTATGGTTGGATCATCCCCAAGGTGAGTCTCACTTCCAAATCTCTAGGAACCTGGAGAGCCATATGCTAAGCAGTGGAAACTCAATACATCTTTAACCCAGGTCCATCAGATCTCACACTTAATCCTGTCTTCTGCTTCCAGGTCATAGGCTCTGTTCAGACAATAAAGGAAATGACCAGAGAGAACCTGCAGGCTGTTCTGAAGAATACAGCAGCACAAATGGTGAGATACCTCTGGACTTGTCCAAATAGAGGGGTCCCTCATATATTCTTTTCAGACAACAACCCTATTTATAAAGGTCAGTACATATGTGTGATTCTGTTTGGGGTCACCTCAGAGCATGAACGTTTTTGCCTATACCCTATCTCATCCCAGGCCCTATTCTCCCCACACCCAAGTCTGTTACCTACTTATCCAATAGCATGCCTAAGCCCATGCTTCCTGGTTTCCTTGGTGTAGATGCTGCCTCCTGAGTGCAGTGACCTGCTGATGGAAGAGTACATGGGAGACACTGAAGATCCCCAAGCTCTACAAATACAGTTCACAGAGATGATGGGAGACTTCATGTTTGTGATCCCTGCACTCCAAGTAGCACATTTTCAGCGTGAGTACATCTGTCACAGGCTTCGGGGAGCATCTCAGGGATGTGGGTCATGGGGAGCACTGTGGTATCCAGGTCTCCTCATGTCTAATTTAAAAGGGTGAAATGCAGACACATAGGAGAAAATGGGTTGCTGATACTCTATTGACTTAACAAAACTACTTAGCTGGGAAGGTCACAGGCACTGTTTAGCCAAGGGCTTTTCCAAAGCTAGCACTCCAACCTGGAACTCCTTCTCCCATTTAACTTTTATAGCTATGGGTAACATTATATCATGGTATAATAATCACCAAATATGTGTCAAAAAAGCTCCAGGTGAGGTACCGCTAAATCAACATTTGTCCCCACCTCCAGGCTCTCATGCCCCCGTCTACTTTTATGAGTTCCAACATCAATCCAGTTTCCTAAAGAATATCAGGCCACCCCACGTGAAGGCTGACCACGGGGATGAGGTTCCTTTTGTCTTTGGGTCCTTCTTCTGGGGCATGAAATGTGAGTCTTCTTTATTTTCCTTGAGCTAAATGAGATCCGTAGCTCTCAGTCCATTTGAGAAATCCTATAGTTGTGTGTGTGTGTGTGTGTGTGTGTGTGTGTGTGTGTGTGTATCCAGTTTAGAATATGGACCCTTTCCAGTATAGTCTGTAATGGAGGACCTGACATCACATTGGGGCAGGAACTCAATTAGAGGCATGCATTGATCTTGGCTACTCTATATAGTGAAGAAGGGGGGAAACAAAGCCAATAGTGTGGGTTCAGACAACAGGTGGGATGGTGAGTGTGACGAGTGAGTTGGCAGTTGTGTAAGGAGGCATATACTTGGACCTTTGTCTTTCTCATGACTCCAGTTAACATAACCAAGGAGGAGGAGCTGCTGAACAGGAGGATGATGAAGTACTGGGCCAACTTTGCAAGACATGGGTGAGAACACACTTTTCTCAACCTTACACGTGTGGGTCCCTCTCTAGGACTCCTTTTTGGATGGTCGCCTTCTAGCATACATGGATCTTCCATTGCATGATAGTCTTCTCTACCTAATAGCAATTGGCTATAGTGTTTGTGGTACTGTTCTTTAGATACTGCCTCTTACAGAAAGACATAAAACAGGTCAGGAGTCTTCCCCCATATGATATAGAAACTAGTAAGTGACATTTGTATCCCCATATCAGGACACCTGTCCCATCAGCCCCCTTAACCACCAGCCTAATTGTTTCAATGTCTTGACCAAAATCAGAGGAACAGGCTTTGAACCAGAGTGAACTCATTTTTGTTTGCTTGGTGGCATATCCACAGGAACCCCAACAGCGAGGGTCTACCCTACTGGCCTGTGTTTGACCATGAGGAGCAGTACCTACAACTGGACATCCAACCTGCTGTGGGCCAAGCCCTGAAGACTGGAAGGCTAAAGTTCTGGACCAAGACTCTGCCCCAGAAGATCCAGGAGCTAAAGAGATCTCAGACCATGCACAAAGAGCTTTAGTGCCCTGTGTGAGGAATGGTGTGTGGGAAAGAGTCTGCTTCAGGCTCCCAAATCATATTGAGGAGCCTGGGTTGATTCTAACATTCACATACCCTCTGCACTTTTCTGTTCTTCTACATTTATCACAAATCCTCTGCATGTGACTCCTCTCCTGCTGAATCATCTTTTGTTAGACCACTTGGTAAGTGTTCCCATAGCAGTGTGGATTTGTGAGCCCCTAAGTGGCCCAACCCATTTCACAATCAATTGGGACTAGGACCTTTCCTTTTTTTTCCTCACCTCATCTCTCATTCTCACTGTCCTCTTCTCTATGACCAAAACTCTCTTTAACTAAAGCAGAAGCTTTGGAGAACATTGATATGGGTTCTTTAGAGAACCTATTTGACATGGGTAGACTGTGTAAAAATCACATGCCCTTTCTCATCAAGTTCATACTTTTGGAGACCATTAATTCCAAGATTAAGATATTGCTCTCTGACTCAAAGATGATACCTTGTGTTTTCACTGAGTACATGGGATAATTAAAAGTTCTCATGACCCAGGCCTCCAATATGTCTCACTCTTAGTATCATCACACTGGAGCTTAACGTTCAATACAGAAGTATGATTCATAGATATTTTCAAAACATAGCACATAGAGGTTCCTAAGTTAGTCATTTGAAAACATCTGAAAGTGTCTCTGTCTACTATGTTTATAAATTAAATTTTACTAACAATTTATTTTAAGATAATCTGTCCATTTTCCATTATTGATTTCTTTTCCCCCTTCCCATAATCCATCCCCATTCATTTATTTCTGTCCCAAAGTAGTCAGTGCCACAATTTTATATGAGAAGTAGTTTTAAGTATCTATGATCCCCCCAAGCCTAGGATAGTTTGTGTATGTGTGTGTGTGTGTATCTGTATGTGTATCTATGTGTGTCCAGAAGAACTAGGTTGGAACTTTGTATCTGCTGAGGTTTGTCCCTACTTCCAAGGGTCTGTGTGCATGATAAAGCCCATATGTGCACGAGCACAGCCCATCTGTGTGGATGTTTGACTATACGGTGAGTCCTAGTAGCAGGGTGAGGGGTCAGAAGGTCCATACATGTACAGTAGAGATTGTTGTCCCCTACCTGCATGTGTGCTTGTTCAAGTATATGGCTGTCCTCCTGACTTCCCCAGTTCCGCTGCAACCTCCTGGCCCCTGTGATAACCCCCCTTGCCTTGATTGTCCGTATACATGACTTTCATTTTTACATGTTTACTGTGACTAGACATTTTTGGTCTTTCTCATAAATACCATATCTTTTATTTTATATCATTATTAAAAGTTGTCAAATTGTTCTCAAGCTACCTGAATTCTCCCAAGCAATGTTGTCCTGTCATTAATTTTGTCCTGATCTTTCATATGAGAAACCCTGTGATATGTCATATCCCCTTGCCTCTGATCAGCTTGCCCTACAAGCCACGTTTTCCCAGATTGGCAAAGTCCCCCTTTTAAAACTGAAACCACTAGACAACATGACCTTTGGGATCACAGTGAATATTACTGCTTGCCCATCCTGGACACCAGGGGCAGAGAAGGATAATCTGTAGAAGGCTGGTGCTGGATTCTCCCACTGGGGCCTGAGCTCATTATTGGGCTCCTGCTGCCAATGATTAAGAAACACCAGGCTTCTCAGGTAACACAAGGAATCTAGTTCCATGTCCTTGTTCATAGAAGAGCTGGGACAGTGCATCTCCCAAATTCCAGCTGTTCCTTCAGTGGGGAAGTTGAGAGGAGAGTGAACATCTCCCTAGGCCGGGACTGAGAGCACAGAGACTTTGAAGGGGAGACACTCACTTGACATCATGCCTTGCTGACTCAGAGAGTCAGACACAGTCATGGTTGTACCATGCCAGTGGAAACACTTTGAGAAAAGCACTGAGGAGGAAGGCCTGTTGTGCCAGGCTGAGGGTGCTGTCGATTACTGAGGGCTGGACAGAAAGAGACTGGTTCTCAGGTGGAACTGGTAAATGTCTGAAGTAGAGATGCACAGTCTCCTCCATGAAGCCTGGCTTAGCCACTTGGGAGCTCCTGACTGTACTCTTTGGTGAATCCCAACAAGGTTCCCTGGGTTGTGAAGCTCCTGTTTATGGCCCAGGATCTCAGCCTTACCATAGGCTCTGAGCGTCCATAGAGTCCCAGTGATGGAACCAACAGTGCCTAAAAATGCTTGTCCGGTGAATAAATGACTCTGAACTTGCTCTCAGAGGAGTTTTTCACCATACTAGCCATGGCATAGAGGAGAAATGGATTGGGGATGGGCACTTAACGAGTGCCACACATAAACAAACAGAGTACCATCCAAATTAAAAGATGTCGTAGATCGGGTGGAGTAAATAGACACCTACAGAACATCCCATTTACATGCTACAAAATGCACATTCTTCTTGGAAGCCCATGAGAATTTTTTATAAAATAAATTGTGTGTTAGGACCCAAAACAATTTTTAGGAAATACAGGAAAATTGAAGTAATTACATCTATTTGATCACAATAAAAACTCTAACACCATGGTAAGAGAAACTATAGAACACATGATATCCTGTGGGGATTAGGCAACATGCTGCTGAATGATGAATGCACCAATGAAGAATTTAAGAAGAAAAAATTTGAATGTGTAGAATCAAATGAAAAGAAAAAAACAATAATGCAAGCCCTAGAGAACACACTTGAGGCAGCCCCAAACCCTAAAAGTCAAATGCCTGCCCCTTCTCTTCTATGGGATCCTCAACACATCTCCTTAGAGAAGCCAAAATCTGCAATTAGAACCTCCTGCTCCTGGCTTTCTAACACAAACCCAACATTTGGCCTGTGAGCATGAGGATCATAAACACGGTGACTCTAAACCAAGGGTAAGGGTTGCTGGTATCTAGAATGGCTTCAGAAGTCATGTTGTGCCTTCCGGCGGACCAAAGAGTGATCAAATTCAGCAGGTATGCCTTCCTCCACCTGGTAAATGCTGGCTCTGTCTAGTCAGTTCAGCTCTCCTGCAGCTGCCACTCTGCCCTGCCCCACCAATCTGCCTGTGGATATAAGTTCCTGCATGGACAAGGCCTACCATATCTTCCTGTTGGGAAACCTGGCACCTCCACTGCAACACAGACTCAGACCTAGGAGGAATCATGTCACTGGAACAGTTTCCTAAATATTGTGGCCTATGGGCTCTTGCTTTTCCTAAAAGTAATGTTCCTGTTGTTTAT
Organism: Psammomys obesus; assembly: GCF_907164565.1. NCBI lineage: Eukaryota > Metazoa > Chordata > Mammalia > Rodentia > Muridae > Psammomys > Psammomys obesus. Next base: position 21,496,990 of record NW_026596034.1, read on the forward strand.
ACTTTTAATGTTTATTGTTAACAATTTATTCATTTTACATCCATATCATAGTCCCTTCCATCATTTCCACCCTGTCCCACCCTCCCTCATTCTTTTCCCTTATTTACTTCCTTTTGTCCACTGAAAGGGGAAGTCCTCCCCTGCCATCTGACCATAGCTTATCAAGTGTCATCAGTGCTGTCTGGATCTTCTTACTCTGTGGCCTGGCAAAACAACACCTCCAGGGGGAAAAAATCAAGCAGCAGGCAACTGAGCTCATGTCAGATTAAGCCCTTGCTCTCCTTACTTGGAGACCTATATGGAAACTGAACTACCTATGGGTTACATCTGAGCAGGGCATCTAGTTTCCTTCACTGCAAGACCTTAATTGGTACATAAGTCTTTACTGGACCCCTATGTCCAATTTTTTTGGCTTTGTTGATCTCCTTGTAGAGCTCCTGTCCACTCCAGGCCCTTCTATCCCCAACCTCTTCTTCCATAAGACTCCTTATGTTCTGTCAAAGTTTGGCTGTGAGTCTCAGAATCTGCTTTGATCCCCTGTTGGGTGGAGACTTTCAGAGGACCTCTGGGATAGGCTCCATCCTGTTCTCTCTCTAACACAACTTCCGGTGTCTATCCCATTTGCTATTCTGAATGAGATTTAAGCATCCTCCCTCTTTATTGTTTAGCTTTTTTAGGTATGTAGATTTTAGTATGTTTATCCTATATAAAATGGCTAATACCCACTTAAAAGTGAGTATGCATGTTTTTCTGTTTCTGGATTATCTCATTCAGGATGATCTTTCCTCCTCTGTGTGCACACTATGACTCCATGTGGAGGAGATGGGGACTGGGGTCAGAAAGTCAGAGGCTGAGAAGGCCAGGGGCAGAGGAGAATGGAGCAGTAAGCTAGTCAAGATGACAGTTGACAGTGAGGGAAAATACACCATACAGTGGATACACCATACAGTGGATACACCAAAACCCCATGATCCCTATGGTACACAGAGATTCCGTGATGAGTGAAGATACTCGTCACCAAGAAGCCTTTCCAGTGGAGAGGCTTTCAGGAGCTGGATCTGCAAGTCAAAGGTACCAGGCACAAAGTTCGAAACAGGACGATGTGACATTTCCCTCTGTGTTTGGTTGAGGCTGTAGCTGTAACTGATCCTCAGACAATAATGAAACTAATAATGCCTTCAAAGCACCATTGAGCTCTAAGTGTCATCTCCTTAGCTATAGGAGCACCCTTGTGTCCTTCAGAGGGATCATGGTCAAGTTTCCTGGCCCTAGGGCACACAGTTCCTAGACTGGTATCCCACTGCTGAAATCAGAATTCATGTATTCTCTTACACACGAACCCCACCTTGGGCAAAGGAACACTTTTTTTTAATAGGGTAAAGGTTATGTTCTCTAGGCCTTTATCAGGAGGGTTGTGTCAGGAGGGTTGAGTCAATATTCATAGTGTAGGTTCAAGCCTTCATGTCTATCATTCCAGGTGTCTAAGTGTGAACTCTGATGACCTCCCACCTGAATTGCTAGTCTAATTCACCCTTGCCTTGCCTTGCCTTACCTTACCTTACCTTACCTTACCTTACCTTACCTTACCTTACCTTACCTTACCTTACCACACCACCTTACCCTGTGATCCTGGCATGCTGTTTTCCAGGCTCTTGGGAGAGTACCAAAACCTTCTAGGTAGGAAGACCTACCTTACTTACTGAACACTCTTTGCTGGGATGCCTGGGGTCAGAATCTAGCTGCAGGCCAGACTGGGCTACATAGTAAGAGCTTATCTCAGACTAACCAAATAAGTGAATAATAAAAATTAAATATCATGAGGAATTATAGGCATGAGTTTCTGGGGGGACAGGCTCAGGAGGCCTTCTCACCTGCCTGAGCTCTATGGGTAGTTAATGGGTGCAAGGGAAGAAAGAGACAGTTTCTTCAGTAGTATGGGCAATGATAATTTGCCCATACGCTTTTAAATAAACCTTCAAATGTCCTCCTGTTTAAAAAAAAAAAAAGATATAAAAACAAAAAAAAAAACCTAATTAAACTCATTGGATCTTTTAAAAGAAAATAAAAAAGATACAAAAGTAGGAAATAGGAAGAGAAATGTGAAAGGGGGAGAGGCACAAAAAAGAGTAACAAAATGAATATGATTATCACAAATATTACAGGCATCATAATAAAAAACTTTTAAAAAGCAAATCAAATCCAGAACAATTAACAAAAGTTTTTGTGAAGATTGCCTATGTAGAGACTATTCCTTTTACAGAGACTTTTTTTTTCCAGAGGAGGGTTTCTCTGTGTAACAAAGGCAGAGTTCCACCTGCCTTTGCCTCCCCAAATGCTGGGATTACAGGCATGTGCCACCATGCCCCGTTTCTCATCTTAACAAGAGTGTTAAAAAAAAATGCATTAGTCAGGCATGGTAGCCCATGCTTGCAAATAAAGCACTCAAGAGGCAGAAGCAGGCAGAGCTCCGTGAGTTCGAGGCCAGCCTGGTCTACAAAACAACTCTAAGACAGCCAGGGCTTGATACACAGAAAAACCCTATCTTGGGGGGAAAAAATGCATTGCATCATTCTGAGGCCTGAGCATGCATGATAGATGTACACCTACAAGGCTTTTCTATTTTCTTACATAAATGGATCAGAGCTGACAAACACTGCAGCCACAAACCTGATATCACTGAAAGTGAATGCCAGGGAGGTAAAGACTAATGGAGGTGACATACCCAGCAGGAGAAGGAAGGGCCTCATTGAACACTTCCCTACAGCCTCAACAGGGGAAGAGGCCAAGGTGCCTAAAGAGTGCATAGCACCCAGAGCAGGGCCTTTCCTGAGGTAAACGACAGCCAACAAACCCATGCACTCATCAGCCACATCCACCTAATATCAGGACTTGGAGGAGCTGGGTACGGGAGGATAATTAGGTGAGTTGCTATCATGACTTCCCTCTCTGGTCCCTAATGCAACAGCCTGGGCTTTTTGTGTTCTCTTAGCTCCTCTCACATTGCTCTTTGCACAAACAATGCTTTCTTGTCATTTCTGGTCATCTCTAGGTTGAGATTCCATAGGACACGATTTTTTTCAGTGGGACCCCATCATCTTTCTAGTAGCTTGCATGTCCTGGCAGGGATGTTAGAGAGAGAATTGTTCCTACACAAGATGCCCATAGCTGGAAGATCTTGGGGATAAATGCTGACACCAAGTCCCAAGGCTTCTACCTGGGCCTACCGGAAGACCCTGACTGAGCTGCCTGAGATTGACCTCTCTGAGGGGGCTGCTGATCGGAGCACTCATAGGTCAGGACTCAGCCAGCTCCACCAGGACCTCCCACACAGGGCCTATGCAAGGCAGCCCTGTCTACTTGAACAGCACTGAAATGGGTGTCCACACCTTTCTGGTAATTCACTTTGCCAAACCACCTCAGGAATGCTACAGTTTGTTCCCTCTGCATTTGCTGGACTGTGGAGCACTGTGAGGGATGGAGTCTCCTACCCAGCCATGTATCTCTTCTGGGGCCCAGGGGACTTCAGGCCATGGAGCAGATAAGTACTCCAAGCTTGTAGCCATGCCACTGTGGTTCCTCCATCTCAGCTCCATAGCTGAATTCCCTACATGTTGGGGAAGTTCTCCCATGTGTGTTTATTGTTTGTTTAGTGTGTGTGTGTGTGTGTGTGTGTGTGATATGTATGTGTGAATGAAAGTACTCACATACCAACGTACATGTGTAGAAATCAGAAGACAGCTTTCAGGAGTCAGTTTCTAGACTTCCATAGTAGGTTCCAGGAATTGAACTCAGTTCCTTAGGCTGGCTCACCGAGCACTTTTACCTGGTAAGCCATCCCACCAACCAGCATGTGGGATTCCTAACGGGTGTGCTGATGTTTGGAGTGAATGATGGAGTGGTGGTCAGCACTCCAATATCCAGACCTTCACTAACACAGACATGGTGAATGGCGCTGCATGTAGCCCATCATTTTCTTAAGAATCCTAGATGTCTCACTGTCCTAATCTCAGGGAGAGTGACAGCCAAGCCCCCCACCCACCCAATTGGAGTCCTCTACAGAAATCTGGGTTCAGTCCCAGCTTCCTGTGAGTCATGCACACTTTACCTCAGTGGGAAAAGACTCCAAGGAAGGACCATGTGTCAGAAGGGCATGATGCAGAGCAGAACAGGCATTGAGGGTGACTGAAACATAGCCAGACTTAGGACTATGCCTGGTTTTGACCACCTAATGGTAGTTAGAATAACAGTCCGTCATTGTACCCAGCTGTTCGCACAGTGTTGAGATACTGAATGGAGAGGAGTCTGAAGATGATGAAACTGAACGCCTCCTACCTCTATGTCTGAGTACTGCCTTTATCTCAACATCTGTAACAACAGTCCATGCCCATGAGAGATCTAATCTACTTGTGAGTGTCAGGCCATGACAAGCTCAGAGTGAGTGTATTTTTTCTGTGGGATGATTACTAGAGACAGAATGAACCTGAGTCCCATTAGTGTAGAGCCTGAGGCGGGGGGAAGGCCTCTCTCTATGGCATCCAAGAATGCCTTCTCAGCCATAGTTGGCAGTGGAAGACTGGGTATATATCACAGATCAGCCCAAAGACTCAGGGGTCTGATCAATGCCTACTGGTAAACTCAGGACACACTTTGCCAATCTGAGTGGTACAGACTTACTCAGGCACCTAAGGGCTAGCCATCAACGTCAGCCAAAATGAGAAGAACTTATTATCTGCTGTGCCAATGAGACTCGATGTCCATTTATTTAATAATAAGGAAACATATTCGTGGAGATAGCCCATTTCATTCCGCATGGAGGCTAAGAATAATAGTGACAGTAGTCTAGAGTTGGAGACATTAATCAAAACATAGATTCGTGGGGGTTCAGGTGAGCTGGTCTATGCTGACAGGACTAGAGTGCCCCCTATGCTGATGGGGTCATAAGGTCCTGAGGAGTTTTGTGTACATGTCTAGCTGTACAGAGGCAAAGCAGATAGTCTAGGAGACAGCCCAGCTTGGGAAGCAAGCTCCTGTTTTGACTTTTCTAGGTGACTGTGTGGCTCCATGGTGGTGGGATAGTTTGGGGCCTGGCTCCTACTCATCGTGAATCCATGCTAGCAGCCGCTGAGAATGCGGTGCTCACTATCCAGTGTTGCTTGGGTGTCCTGGGCTTTTTCAGGTGAGCTTCACATTGGTCTAGTCTAGACAAAGGGTGCTGAGTAGAAACAGAACATCTCTGGGATTCCCATCCCCACCAGTTCTTATCACTGGAGACCAACATGCTAGAAGCAATTGGAACTACCTGGACCAAGGGTCCACCCTACTCTGCATCCAGCAGAATCGTGACACTTTGGGGACAACCCTGACTGGATCGCCATTTTGTGAAAGACATATGTCACTAATGGACTTGAGGTTTCAGAAGCCCACACTTGACCCAGCCTCTCTCTCTCTCTCTCTCTCTCTCTCTCTCTCTCTCTCTCTCTCTCTCCTACATGTGGATAAGATGTAAACTCTCAGTTACTGCTTCAGCACCATGACTGCCTGCCTACTGCCATGCCTCCTGCCATAATGGTCATGGACTCAACCTCTGAAACTGTAAGCAAACCCCCAATTAAATGTTTTCTTTTCTAAGTTGCATTGGTCATGGTGGCTCTTCTCAACAATAGAAAAGTAGCTAAGACAATGGCCAACAAAGCTGCACGTGGGCATTCTAATATTGACATAAAATAAAATGTTCACGTGGAAATGTCACTCTTGCCACTTTAAGCAATACAAAATGGAAACAGTTTTATACTTGCCACAATCTGCACATGATATGATGAGATCTTGGGGGCAATGGCAGCCAGCTGGTGTTGGGAAAACTCTGCTTGTAAAGGAAGCAGACAGGGTAGACTAACTATCTGAGTGTGAGCCCATGGACTCAGAGGCCCTAGAACTGAGAGGCAAGAGAGGAGATTCAAGTCATTAACAAGGTTGGGAGAACTGTGAGCCATGGAGGATGAGGGAGAGTCTCATGTAATGTAACAGTCATTACTGCTCTGAAGAGGTAACTTCATCTTCATAGTCTTCTATTGTGAGTCATAGATGAAAAAAATGAACACCAAGACAGGCTAATCCAGGTATAGTATCTCTTTAGACCATAGTGGAATAAGTATTCTGAGAAAAATAGGAAATTGTGGTAATCAGAGAACACCAGAAAATGAATACTATTGACCTTCCACATTAACCTTTAACGTCCCTTGGGTCTTCAAGATAGTCCCTGGTGTGGTAAATGGAGAACTCCTACCCTGGTACCCCCAAGACTGTAGCCACTGTGTTCACTAGTTATGGAAAATGTGAAGGTGTCAACCTTATCTGTTGGCTTTGAACACTGAATATCATCTATATTTGGCAGTTAAAGCCATCTAGCCTTCACTTGCAGTGTGTCACACCCTATAGCTATAACCTCTGCAGTAAGGAACCCGAGCAAGGATCACAGTCCCAGCCAGCCTGACTACTTATCAAAACAGCCGCCCAAAATAAATAAATAAATAAATAGATTCCCATTTGATGGCACCAAATGGGAGATGTGACCTGACTGGAGGAAGTACATTACCGGGACTGGGTCTGGAACTTGAGGTTTTACGTTTTATTTCATTCCCAATTCTCTCTCGTTCCCACTCTCATTCTCTCTCTCCCTTGTGATTGTGATTCAAGATGTGAGCCTTCATCGACTGTTTCAGCTGCCATGCCCACCACCAGCTGCCTTCACTTTGCCGTCATTGGCTCTAACCCTCTTAAACTACAAACCCCAAAAACCTCTTCTATGTGTCGCCTTGGTCATGCTGTTGTATCACAGGAACAGAAAAGTGACTAATCCACTGAGTGACACATCTTCTGCCATTACCCCAATGCTGTTTGATCTGCAGACACTTCGAGGGCCATACTTACGTGATCATTGCACATCTACTGAGGTAGCCTAAGATAATACTTGGAAACAGAAGTCATGTCCAGACATGTCAAGGAGAATCAGTTCCCATCCTTTGGCTCTGGGGAAAGGGGGTAGGCATGTCCATGAATGGAGGCATCTCCCTGCATTCATAGTCCCCTGCAACCTCAGGACCACCTAGCCATCTCTTGGTCACCAGAAAATGCATATGAGTAATTTTCCCATCACCTTGTTATTTTCCCCAAAAGTGTCTTTGTTCCTCTCACATCTGAATCTCTGTTGTATTTTATGAAGGTGACAAATTTTGCTTTATCTGCCTGCCCCTTATACCCTTTAGACATTGTCTGTCATTAAAAGATTTATTCCTCATCCCTTAGATTGCAAAGACACAACCATCTTTTTACTTCTGACCAACCTGCCCTCTTGGCACACCTGTTCCTTGATGGATACTCCTCCTTTCTTCCTTCCTTTCTTTTCTTTCTTGCTTTCTTTCCTTCTTTCTTTCTCTTTTTTCTTTCTTTTTTTAATTTTAGGAAGAGGGTCACTCTATACTGTCCTGGAACTCTCTGTGAGGACCACGCTGGCCTTGAACTCATAGAGATCTGCCTATCTCTGCTTCCTGAGTGCTGGAATTTAAGGTATGCACCAATACACCCATTCGAAAGTCCTTCTTTGATTTACTGTATTTAATCTCAACCAGAGCCTCATGAGTCTGGAGGTAAAGGATGAAAATTTCCACACTACCCACCTGTGCCACCAGGGCTAGACAATGATAACATTAAGACCCTGTAGACTTGAACTGAGGACAGGGATGAATTTCTTGTTAGTGAACACTGACCATGCAGGTTGTTTCCTCTAAATATATGAAGCACTTATGGAGTTCTACTGCAAGAATGCCTCTGCTTTTCAGTTCTGTGGATGCATACTGAATTCCCAAATAAAATGCCAAGAACGTGCTTTAGACTTTTAATAGTTACTACATTTTTAAACAGTTTGAGTATGGATATTTTTTTATGGTGCTAGGTATTGATCTTAGGGCGCCATGCAAGTGTTCTCCCACTGAACAGTCCAGAGTGGGATGACTTAGATGCAATTAAATTAATCTTTCATATATGTAGTTCAGTAAATCTGAGTAAATTCATAAGGCACGTAGATGTCATCACATGGTGTTTAGAATGTTTCTTTCACCCCAAAGACCTCCCTTGTGCCTTTCTGAAGTCACTGCCCCAAACATGCTTCAGAGCCACCATCTTACTCTTCTTGCAGCTGTAATGTAACTTCTCTTGACTCTGATGAGATCTTTTGGTTTTGAGATTCGGACAGTAGCTGTTTCCTTTTACTGCAGAGAGGCAGCTTATGTATGCTCATACTGCATTCTGTTCACCCAGCAGTATTGTGGTTTCCACTTCTCAGCTTTGGGGAAAATGGGTGGGATAGGATGGGTTTCACTATGTAGCCCAGGCTGACATTAAACTCTCCATCCTATGCTTCTTCCTCCCAAGAACTGGAATTGGAGAAAAGCAACACAAGCCTGGGTTTCAGTTACCTTTAACAAAGCTGTTATGAACCGTTTCAGACATGATTTTTTTTGTACTCTAGGAGAAGTGCATAGAACTGTAGTGTCCTATGTCATAGATGTAGGCTTGAATGAAGCTGGGATAAGTCTGAGATGTTCATATGCCCACCTAGAGCTACAATAGCTCCATCACTTACATAGCCTTTCATCCCCCTCTTTATTTCCCTTTTCAGCCAATACTCACAAAGAATACCCTCACAAAGAGTGTGGTATATCAAGTCTTCCAGAAGGGAGAAATGGCTCAGCAGTTAAAAGCACTTGCTCCTCAAGAGGGTCCAAATTCCATTTGAACATCCTTATTGGTATGTTTACACAACTGCCTGTAATGCCAGCTCCAGGAGATTCATTGCCCGATTCTGCCCCCATGGGCACCCACACACAGATATACTCATATATAATTTAAAATGAATTTTTAAAACTACTCTATTAGCTCATCTTCTTTTGCTATTAAAAAATGTGAAGCTCCAACTTAAAGAGTTTCTTTTAGCTCACAATTTGGGAGGCCAAATTCCAAGGTGTGTCTTGACATTTACTGGGCAGCACATGAGAGTACACTGGATTGCCTCACAGTGATTGGGAAGTGGAAAGAGAAATCGCCAAATGTTAAACAGGTAAACACTCGAAGTAGGGCAGCTTATCACACTCCACACCCCTGAGGGCCATAAGAATGGTGTCATTCCCTAACAAGGGCAGTGCCCCATACCTAATTACTGCCTAATAAGGCATGCTTTCTAAAAACCCTTGAACAGATCAGGCTGTGCAACTGAGCCCTAATGCTCCCCAGATGTGCAATAATCTGCATGCAATTAAGCTAATCTCTTTGTTGGGTGTAGTGGGACACACCTATAATTTCAGTGCTAGCGGAGGCAAAGTGGGAGGGTAATACATTCAAGGAGAGTCAGAGCTACAAAGAAAGTTCAAGGTTAACCTCAGCTCCAGGGAGACTGTGTTAGTTAGTTTTTTTATGGCTGTGACAGAACACCTGATAAGAGAAAAAAGGAAAAAGAAAAGGAAAGAGTGACTTACTTATCTGGGATCATGGCTCAGGGCATACAGTCTATCACGGCATGGAAAGCAGGGCAGTAACACCAGCTCCCATTAGGTGGTGTGAGCATGAGGCAACTGTTCGCATCATAGCAGCTGTCAGGGAGCAGAGTCATTCTTTTAGCAAAGATTCACAACTTTTCAACACAGCACCACCTGCTGGCAATCAAGTGTTCATCTGTGCAACTGTGAGGGACATTTCAGACTCCAACCCCAAGAAACCCTGTCTCAAAAAAAAAAAAAAATTCTTGTAGACCACTTTTCTGCTCTGAGTAACTTAGGATGTGCAACCACCACATAAAGTCTACAATGTTTCTGGGCTCCCATGGCTTTCTAACTGCCTTTTGCAGTCTTTCATTGCCTAGAACTCTGTTCAAAGCAACCATACAATTGCTTTTGTTTCTATCGTAAACCTTGTCTTGAATCCAATATAAATGGAATGTTTTGTTGCTGGCTGTGTTGTTTCACCATAATGTTTTTGTTTCCTTAGGAAATTTTCAATAGGGCTGGAGAGATGGCTCAGAGGTTAAGAGCACTGGCTGTTCTTCCAAAGGTCCTGAGTTCAACTCCCAGCAACCACATGGTGGCTCACAACCATCTATACTGTGATCTGGTGCCCTCTTTCTGGCCAACAGGCACACATGCAAACAGAATACTGTATACTGCATAAAATAATAAATAAATAATATTTTTAAAAAGAAATTTACATTTTAGAGAGAGGTGGGGGTGAATAGGAGAACTTACAGGTGAGTCTTTCCTTCTACCATGTGAGTTTTATGTGTCAAACTGAGGTTGATAATCCTGGTGGCAAGTGCCTTTGCCTACTGAGTCATCTTACTCACGCCTTTGCTTCCCTTTATCAAAGCATGCCATTGCATGTTTGCACATCCAGCATTTTACACACTTATTCAGTTGGTGTACAGCTAAATGACTCATTTGTTTTTATTTGTCTTCTTTTGCCTGATGTTTGTTTGCTGGTTAATTTGTGCCCATGCCTGTCTGCATACATATTAAGTATCTCTAAGTAGATCAGGCTGGCTCTGAATGTATAATAACCCTGCCTTGGCCTTCTGGGTGCCAGTTTTATAGGAATTGTCTTTCAGGCTCAAGTGTGGTGATTTTATTTCTCTGTCTATTCTCTGTCTCTGACTCTGTCTCTCTATCTATCTCTCTATCAGTCTCTCTCTGTCTCTCTGTCTCTTTGTCTCTCTCTCTCTCAATCTCTCTGTGTGTGTGTGTGTGTGTGTGTGTGTGTGTGTGTGTGTGTGTGGTATTCATGTACAACTGTGGATAGGTATCCTTGCTTTTATTTATAGGTACATGTAAAGACAAGAGTTGACATCAGGATGTTATCTCTAATCACTTCTCCACCTTACTTTTTGAGAGGAACCTGGATCTTGCTGTTTTGCTAAGCTAGATAGGCAGCTAGAGCTCCTGGTCCACCTGTGCCTACTCCTTGCCACTGGTGTTACATATGCAAGCCACGGTGTCCAGCTTTTCTATCAGCACAGGGGATCCAAACTCAGATATTCATGCTAGAACAGCAAGTATTTTACCTTAGCCATCCAGGTTTAGCTGCTTTTAATAAAGCTTTATGGATACTTACACACATGGCTTCGTATAATCACACTTGACTTTTGGAGTTCAGACCTAGAGCAGAGTCATGCAGTCATAAGTCAAATGTGTTTAACTTTCAAAAAGCTATAGGTATGGGGGATGTTCCACGGTGCAGAACAATAGCTTGTCATAGGAGTCACATATCAGAAGTCCTGCATTTAAGATATTTACACTGTTATGGGATAGTCACTAAAGAAAACAGCTAGGACATGGGCTTAAGCCAACAGACACTCTTTATTGGCTGGCCTTTAACTACACTGGGTGTTTGGGATCCCAGAGCAGCCTCTAGCCTTTCTCAGGGTGAGCTTTTAAGCACAAAAACCATGTTCTGGGTTGACATACTTCAGGTAGCAGTTATCCAGAAGCAGAACTGCAGAAGCCAAAAACCAAGGTCAGTACATTTAGAGACTTTCCCAAAACTATGGACTTTGATGGATTCAGCCTTTGTTCTAGTTTCAGCAGGTGGGGCTTGAGCTGAGTTTTACAGTCTGAATGGTACTTCCACCATGAAGTCAGTTGTGCCAAGGTTTCAGGGCCCATTACAACATTACTATTTATAACAGTAGCAAAATTACAGTTATGAAATAGCAACAAAAATAATTTTATGGTTGGGAGTTATCACAACATGAGGAACTGTATTAAAGGGTTGCAGCAATAAGAGCCACTGGCTTAGGGTTGGAGTAGGGTTTTCTAGAAGGCTATATATGCTCTAAAACAGCATCCAATATATGGTACTTTTTCTGCCATATCCAGGATTTATAGGTCTAGGAGTCAAGGAATGGGAATGGTGCCACTCACAGAACTTCTAGGTGACCCAGTAGCAAAATTTTTGGTTACTGTTTCCATGACCTTTTAGTCTGCTGCCCTATAAATTTTACTTCCAGAGTAGAGCATGTTTCTGCTAGGAGAGACAACAAACATCCCATTGGACTGGATAGTAAGACTTTCCCCTTGGTCTATTCAAGTTCCTGATTCCTCTCAGTTGACAGGCTGTAACTACAGTGTTAGCAGGGACGATTGACCAGACTATCAAAGGAAAATTAGATGACTTCTCCAAAACAGAGGTGAGAAAGAGCATGACTGGAGTTTGAGAGATACTTTAGGCAGTCCTTGGTGATACTGTGTCCTGTTATTAGGGTCAATGTGAAACTACAACAGCCTACTCTAATCAGAATTATAAATGATCCAGATTCTTCATGAATGGAAGTTGTCTTCCATGTAGAGAATCAAGACCTGTTTAGGTGCCTGCTGAAAGTTGAGTACATACAAAATTTGGTTGAAGATAAGTATAAATACCAGATAAAGTCATGTGACCAATTACAGAGACAGTGGTTTTCATTGTCATGGGTATTATTGTACTATTTTGTTAAGAACATATTTATGCATATAATTCTATATATACATATTAAGTAGATATTTGTGTTCTATTTCTCCTAGTTCTTCACTATTGATTCTTTTCACAAACAATTAAATAAAATTATCCTAAGATAGCTTCCTTGTTTGGGGCATTGGGGGGCTGCTCTTATGATTCAAGAAACTTTTACATTAGTCCCTTATTCTTACATATATTGTTGTGGGGTATTCAGCAGAGAAGGCTGCCCAGACATGGGTTTAAGTCAGTAGAAGATCTGTATTAGCTGACCTACGACTACACTGAGTGTTTGGGATCCCAGTGTAGCCCCAAACCGTTCTCAGGGCGAGCTTTTAAGCACAAAACTCTGTCCTGGGTTGACATACTTCAGTTAACAAGAACAGTTTAGCCAGAGGCAGAACTACAGAAGCCAAAAAGCAAAGCTAGCACATTTGGAGACTTTTCCATAACCATGGACTTTGATGGATTCAGTCCTTGTTTTTATTTTTGGCAGGTGGTGCTGTCTACATGCTGAGTTTTACAGCCCGAATGTTACTTCCATCATGGAGTCAGTTGTGCAACTAAGGTCTGGGACCCTGATACAACATGTCTATACATCCCATTCTCTAAAACCCCTTGTAAGCCATCAGGCACACCCTCTTAATCCTTCCCTAACATCAATGATTCTCCCTTTCCCCTTCAAACCTTTGTGTGGTTTATAGACAAATTTCAGCTGAAACTCAGGAAGCCACCCAAGCAAGACAATAGCCACCTGTGACTCAGCAACTGGGTTGGGCCCCTCCTACAAGGAATCCTTACAGCTGAACTTACTATATTATCTAGAGTGTTAACCTTGACTAAGTCTCTGCCTGCAGATATCTAAACAGACTCCTATCGGGCCTTCTGAAGCAGTCATTCCCTCATGGGGTTGGGGGTGGGGAGTCCTAACTGCTCCTAACCCTTGTTCACCTATCATTAATAGTACCCCTATTTTTAAATTATTACAGGCTACCTTTTTCCCGCAATTGGGCAGCTGTTTTCCATTTCCAGAAGCACTTAGAATTTAATTCTGCCATTAGGGCCTAGGAAATCCTAAAGTTGACAGGGGAACTAAATTTCTAGCTGTAAACCTCTCTTCACTGTCCTTTGCCCTTCTCCTTTCTCATCTGAGGAAAAAGAAAAATTATCCCCAAAAGGAGCTACTTCATATCAACATTGGCTTATTAAGGGTGAAAAAAAATAATTTTACCTAGAAAAGATTTGCCGTTTTAACAACGTGGGCTATAGAAGCCCCTAGTCTCCTCTCAAAATTAATGGAAGATGTGTCCCTTATCAGAAATCTCCATGAGGTTACCCAGTCTTGCCTCATGTGCCCCAAGGACACTTCAGGACCCTGCCTTCTTCAATTCATCAAGCAAGAGGTAAGTCTGACCAGGATTGGAAGATTGATTTTACCCACAAGGCACCCATCAAAAAGACCAACTGTTTACTGGTTATGGTAGAGACATTTTTGAGATGGGTAAAGGCTTTTCCATGACTATCTGAAGGGGCTAATTCGCTAATTAATTAAAGCCATATCCAGGCACCTATGCCTTCAGCAGCCTGCTTGTATGTGTCATTTAGCTGTAAACCTGTGCACCTATATTTTTGGTCCTGTATGTACCAGAATTTACCTGTATGCATACTAGCACCTAGCTGGTGGTTCATGTGCAGAGGTGTCGGGAGCCACTCCCGCCATTACAAGATGGCGCCGGTTTCCTGCTTCCTGGTTCTTCTTGCCAGCATTGTTTTGCGATCTGCGCATGTGCCGCCTTATGCTAATGTAGGCTTGTGTGGTCCTCCATTTGGAGACCACATGCTAATTGGGTTTTGTGTGGAGCACCAATTACAGACAAACAAGTCACCCTGCTGGCTACTTAAGCAGAACGCACACAGGGTTCGGGGTCCTTCACCATCTGCAAGAAAGAGCTGTACAATAAACTTGCCACTGAAGAAATCCTCGGTTGTTGCGTCGTCCTTATCGGCAAAGGCCGGACGCGACAAGTGGTGCCGAAACCCGGGAACCGCCGACCCCCGGAGTGGAGGATCACTTCGAAGGACCCCGACTGCTCGTCGAGAAAGGATTCAAAGTCAGTGGCGTGAGAACCGCGGTACTTTTCTGCAAGGTATGATTGCTTGGATGTGGGGTGGATTGTTTCTTGCCGTTTGTTTCGTTTTCATTTTGTTTTGCTGTCTGTGCCTTAACTGTGGGCGACGGGACAGGGTGTCAGTCCCACCATTTTGTGCCCGTGAGTCTCAGGTAGATAACTGAGCTGGCCTTCCCACTCCTGTAGATAAAGGAAGTATGGGAAATCATCAAGTAAAGCCGATTCTGGAAGCAGTGCGGGCATTGCTTAGACAGAGAAACTTAAGGATTCCAGACCGAGTGCTGCGCAATTTTATACAGGAAGTTGACAGAGTCGCACCCTGGTTTCAGATATCTGGGACTTTGACCACAGGCTGTTGGGATAAATTAGGAAATGACATCACATCAGAAAAGGAAAAGGGAACGTTAAGGCCCGGAACGATGCCAATTTATAAATTGATTAAATCATGCATAGAAGACGAAAATTGCAAGGAAAAGGTAAAAGAAGGGCAAAGGGCATTAGCAGATCATCAAGACAGTCTGTCCGAAGCAGAAAAGGGAACTGAAGAAGAGAAAAAGAAAACTCGAGGGGCCTCCGCTAAAGGAGGCAAGAAAAAGAAAGCAAGGGCAAAAAAGCTGGAGTCTGAGACTACAGGGCCCTTGGAAGGGGGTAAAAAATCCCTCTATCCTAGCTTAAAGGAGGAGCTAGGAGCTCTTAAGATAGATTCTTCCTCCGAAGAGGAGACGTCCTCAACGGAGGAAGCCGAAAGGTCGTCATCTGACTCAGAACAGGAAGCGGGGTTAAGCCCTGATGAGCAAGCAGAATTAGAGGAGGAAGCAGCCAAATATGAGTCAGACAGATATCAACCTGACCCCCCTCCTTATATGTCTACCCTTGGCGCTACTGCGCCCCCTTTAAAAACGGCAAAACCTGCCAAAGCTCCTAGGCCCTC
This sequence comes from Psammomys obesus, assembly GCF_907164565.1. Classification (NCBI taxonomy): domain Eukaryota; kingdom Metazoa; phylum Chordata; class Mammalia; order Rodentia; family Muridae; genus Psammomys; species Psammomys obesus. The sequence continues at coordinate 21,512,581 of NW_026596034.1, forward strand.
TAAAATTACCTCAGGATCGCTGATTCTTGATAAAGAGAAAAAGAAGATTCAGAGAGCCTTCCCTGTATGGGAGGACACACAAAATCAAAGGCAGCACTCACCGTTGGATCTGAAACAATTGAAGGCTTTGGTGGAGTCAGTACAAACCTATGGTATTAGCGCCTCATTTACGCAGGCGCTGATAGAAAGACTAGCAGCCACAGCTATGACTCCTGATGACTGGTCCAAAACAGTGAGAGCATGTCTTACTATGGGACAATATTTAGACTGGAAATCCATTTATCAAGAGCTGTGTATGGCTCAAGCAAAGCAAAATATAGCCAACCAGCGGCCTCAATGGAATTATGATATGCTTACTGGACAAGGCCAGTGGGTAGTTAATCAGACCTTATACCCACCTGAAGTATATGAACAAATACCGGTAACAAATCAAGGCTTGGCAGCAGCTGTGCTCTCTGCTCTTATTACTCCTTACACTAGCCATCAAGTACAGGTGCTATGCTCCACTCTAGATGTATGGGCTGTGTTACGATGCACCTACTCCGGCAACATTGATAATCATTAAAGGACCGGATCCTATTTTAATAAGATCCAGGGGAGCTGTGTGTATTTTCCCACAGGACCAAGAAAATCCAATTTGGGTTTCGGCGCGATTGACCCTGGTGGTGAAGCACGATGACCCTGACCCTGATCCTGATGTTGAACGGACTGCTGACGAGCTTGGAGGTGGAGACCCAGGAGATTCGATGGGGGATCCTGTCAGCCTTTCCTCGACCCATGCCGGTGATGCATGATGCACAAGTCTTCCCAAGATTTTTCGCCACTAATGAGACTCTGGGACTACCTTATTTGCCAATGTCTATCTTCTGCCTTTTCCTATTTTAAGGAGTGGGTTGGCGTGGGAATATTTGGAGTGTTGCTACTGGCTGGACTGTTTCTCTGTTTTTGGTTGCTCTGCAGATTCAAAAGACAACAACATTTCAAAAATGTGGCCATGGTTCAGGCTATGTTGGCTGTGGAACAGGGAGCCTCCCCTTAAGTCTGGCTTAACGTGCTCAGCCGTTGAGACTCTGTCAGAACTTTTAGCACCCCTGAAGGGCACAGGTTCCCATTGCACCAGGATGCTGTTCTAGACAGACCTCTGCACTCCCCAGGGCTCGGGTTCCCATTGCACGGGGCTACGGGTGCAGAGGGTCTCCTGCACCGTGTAACCTCCTTGATCACTGGTGCTGTTGAGTCAGCAGGCTGATCGGAAAACTCATGGTGTAATATTTTCCTCTGGCTGATTTTTATAAAATTAATAAGGGGGAGATGTCGGGAGCCACTCCCGCCATTACAAGATGGCGCCGGTTTCCTGCTTCCTGGTTCTTCTTGCCAGCATTGTTTTGCGATCTGCGCATGCGCCGCCTTATGCTAATGTAGGCTTGTGTGGTCCTCCATTTGGAGACCACATGCTAATTGGGTTTTGTGTGGAGCACCAATTACAGATAAACAAGTCACCCTGCTGGCTACTTAAGCAGAACGCACACAGGGTTCGGGGTCCTTCACCATCTGCAAGAAAGAGCTGTACAATAAACTTGCCACTGAAGAAA
>NW_026596034.1:21514182-21514570 GCF_907164565.1 Psammomys obesus
CACCATCTGCAAGAAAGAGCTGTACAATAAACTTGCCACTGAAGAAATCCTCGGTTGTTGCGTCGTCCTTATCGGCAAAGGCCGGTCGCGACACAGAGGAATAAAGTATGTCACATCTGTCTAAAAAAAAAATGAACTGAGGGGCAGGAGTAGGAAGGGAAGAACTGAAGGAAAGAACATGAAAGCGAAACTGGGGCTGGAGAGATGGCTCAGTGGCTAAGAGCACTTGCTGCTCTCACACAGAACCTGAGTTCTGTTCAACCATATGGCAGCTCATAATCTTCCTTATCCAGTTCCAGGGGATCCAACACCTTTTTTGGGCCTCCGTGGGCACCAGGAATACACAAGGTACATTTAAATATGTGTGGGTAAGTAAATAAATAAACCT
>NW_026596034.1:21514580-21546911 GCF_907164565.1 Psammomys obesus
ACACAAGGTACATTTAAATATGTGTGGGTAAGTAAATAAATAAACCTTACCTGTAAAATTTAAAAATGAAAATGAAGACATTTAAAAATGGGAAGTAGCATATGGACCAGTTGGGAGGGAAGAGGATCATTGATGAAAGGTGGAAGAAGACAAGAGAGGATATCTGGGGGTGAATATGTTTTAAAAACATTACCTACATGTATAAAGTATGGAACATTATTATGTAATAAAAAAAAACCACAAATCGCTACAGTTCCCATGAGTTTCACTCAAACAGTCATGTTTTCACAGGGAGAGGTATGTGCACATGTAAGATCACCACTGTAAGGGTGGAGAGACCCGAATGCAGACTCTGAACTATGACTCAAGAAGGCAAAACGTTTTGGAGAAAAGGGTGTGCTCAGAGCACCTGTGCTTGCTCATGCTCTCCCTTTATCAGGAGGACAGTGCTCAAATAGTCACACCACTTTCCTGTGGGAATCTCACAGCTCATGGCTAATTAGAAAAACAACCACAGGGGAGAATAGGAGAAGAAGAAGGAGGGAGGAAGGGTGGGATTGAGAGGGGAGGGGGGCTACAGCTGGGACACAAAGTGAATAAACTGTAATTAATAAAAATAAAATAAAGAGAAAAAGAAAAAAACAACCACAGCTACTCCAGTCACAGCTTCCTTCCTATTCCTTGCTCTCTGCCCAACAGCCACACTGAGCCTGTGACTCGAAGGACAGTAAACAGGTTTGGGGTGAGGGTTGCACATAACGAGAATAGCTTCTGAAGCCATGCTGTGCACACAGCCGAAGAGCGTTTGCCCAGCCTGCTGAGCCCTGCTTCCAATCAGTTCGACCTAGTCTCCTGTTACAACTTCGCCCTGCCCATCAAGCTCCCGCCTACACCCCTTTGGGTCCAAATATCTGTCTGGGCAAGGCTCACACGTTCTGTGTCCTGTTGGTGACACACAGTGCATCCCATAGCAGCACAGACTCAGACCTGAGAGCTGGCCGTGCCTCTGGACACACTTCCTGGCTGGCTGAATGCTGTGGCCTGTGGCCTTCTGTTTCTCCTCCAGGTGCATGGTGAGACCCCCTCTACATTTGTGATGGGGACCAGAGTTGCCAATTTTTACAGAGCCAGAGGCTGAGGCTGTGGTAGGGGAAGTAGCAAGGAGGGAGGAGCAGGTAGAGATGACAGGTGATAGAGTGGGAAAGTGGCCTCTGCAGCATACAGGGTGTCAGTGATGCCTGAGGACACTAAGTGTGAGGGCCTCTGATGAGCCCTGCACCTCAAAGTCAGGAGCCCAGAGGGGAAGGTGGGCATTTCCATCCTCTGTGTGTGGCTGGGCCTGTGACTGTAGCCGCTCTAGACCTTTAGATAATAATGAAATTACGGACACCTTCATGGTGTCATTGGTCTCTGAATGTGTCACCCCTTGAACAGAGAAACATCCTGGTATACTCCTGGTCCTCAGTTATACAGTTCTCCAGCCCTACAACACTTGCCAAACTGACAGGCCCGGGTTCCTGTCACCATTTTCTGACCTTTGGGAAAGGAAAAAGTTGGCTTCCATGGCAAAGAGCATGTGCTCTGGGCCTGTACAAAGTCTTCAGGCTTATAGAAGGTGATCTGGGAAGGTCTGTGTGTAGCCCTGATGCCTCTTACCCATAGGTGTTCAAGCATGACCCATGCTGACCTCCTGCCAGGCCTCAGATCTACCCTAAGATGACCATGTTCACATTGTGATTCTTGCCTGCTGATGTGCAGGCTCTGAAATGTCACCAGGGCCTTCTGGGCAGCATGGCCTGCCCAACCCTTTTTGGCTTAGTTGAACATTTTTGTTTGGGTCCTGGGTTCAGAATTACTAACAACCATAAAAGGGTACAGAGTTGTACCCCATCCAGACAAGGCTGGACAGGGGCCACAGACCACAGGGACATCAAGATGTCAGTCTCACACATGATTAAAAAGATAGGTATGAGCTGGTATGATGTCACATCCCTGTAAGCAGCATTCTGGATAAGGCAGAAAAAGCAGAAGGCTTTCCAGCTGCAGGCCAGCCTGGGCTACAAAGCAAGAACCTCTCTCAGGAAAAATAAAAAAGTTAAATGTAGAAATGTGTAATAAAAGAATCACATAATAATCTCAGCATCATTACTAACCAAGGGAAGAAGTACATCTGGAAATGAATTTAGATAGAAATTCTTTTTGTTTGTTTTTGTTTTTGTTTTTCCAAGACAGGGTTTCTCTGTGTAGCTTGGCTGTCCTGGACTCAATTTGTAAACCAGGCTGGCCTTGAACTCACTGGATCCACCTACCTTTATCTTCCTGAGTGCTGGGATTAAAGTATGTGCCAATTCCCAGCGGACAGAAATTCTTAACAAAATCAGAAATTTGAAATATCATATAAATGGTCAGGTGGCAATCCAATCAATGGTGACTTTTTGGTTTTAAATATAGCATAAATGGCATTTACTGAGATTTAATTACAGAGTAATTTTCTACTCTTTTTTTTTTTCTTTTCATGGACCCTCTTTTTAAATAATATTTATTTTTACTTATGTGCATTGGTGTTTTGCCTGCATGTGTGTCTGTGTGAGGGTGTCAAATTTTGGACCTACAAACCATTGTGAGCTGCCATGTGGGTGCTGGGAAATTGAACCCAGATCCTTTGGAAGAACAGTCAGTGCTCTTAACCGCTGAGCCATCATCTCTCCAGCCCAAAGGACCTCCTTTTTGCCCATACGGCTGTTATAAAGAAAAGGTAATTCTTGAGAAGCCTACATGTGTGATTAGAGATGTGTTATCCTTCCCCCATGCGCTATTCACAGTCAGAATCTCTGCTTAACGAACTCCAATTCTGCTTCGTTTAAAAATAAAAAGGAAGAATGTGTGCGTAGATATTTTTCGCATATATCGGTCACAAACTGCCCCTTTCTGGATTGTTTTTCCACCTCCTGACTGAAAGTATTCCCATGCACAGGATTCCATGGAGAGCTTCTCTTGCTATATTCAGCAAGCTCTGGATGTAGCTTGACTCTTACCAGACCCATTTCAACAGGTCTTGCCTGTGGCTGTAATGGGGGCAGGAATTTGTGGCCCAGTTCCTCAGTGAGCTACACAGATATGTCATGTGGTATGGTCATGTCACATATGTCCTGTCCCAAGGCTCGGGGTGAGCCTTCCATACTGGAAGATGTTAGCAATTGTCCTATGGTCCCTTGGAGTGGCTGCAGCCTTGGCTACGTAGCTCCAAATACCCAACCCATGTTTATCAGGTGTGAAAAGTTTTCACTTTCTTATGGAAACATGGTGGGTATGCCAAATCCTGCTGTACTGGAACATGATGCTATGGAGACAAGCTGCCAGGGAGGTGATAGCTGGTGGAGAAGTGAGACCCTATAGGGAAGGAGGGCCTCACTGCATACCTCCCTGAATCCTGACTTGGAGAATGAGGGCTACAAAGAGTGTGGTGTAGCACCCAAGGTGAGACTGAGGAAGAAGAACCAGCAAACCTGTGGTGGTGTTCATCACCCATTTCACCAAACACCAGGACTCAGACACCCTCAGTTTACTGGGATTATTGGATGACTTTCAGTTATGCCTTTACTGTCTAATCCCAGCCATAACAGCCTAGGCTTTTCAAAAATTATATTTATTTGTTTATGTGCGTGTGTATGTGAGTGTTATGTATGCCCGTGTGGTGCATGCAAACTGGTATGTGTACAGCTATCAAACTCAGAGGACAGGCTCGCTCCCTCCAGACAGGCTCTCTCAATGAACTGGAGCTAGGTTGGAACCAGCAAGCCCCCAGGGATCCTCCACTCACAGCACTTGAACTGAATCAACGTGCAAAATCCATTACTGGGTGCTCATAGGGATATCTGATAGCAACAAGACCACCTTGGTGAGCCTGGTTGGATGATCTAGGACCTACCAGAAAGCAGTATTTGAAGACCAGGATGCTTAGAAAAGGCTAGGCTGAGGGATAACAAGAAAGTAGCAACACCCGTAGAATGAAGGTAGGTGATCGGGACCCAATCTTGATATCACATATTACAGGCGAAGACTCAGCCAGCCCCATCAGGACCACCCACACAGGACAGGTTCCGGGCAGTCTTGTCCACTTGAATGACACCACAGTGAGTGTCCACACCTTCCTGGGAATTCCCTTTGCCAAGCCAACTCTAGGACAGCTGAGGTTTGCACCCCCTGAGTCTCCTGAGCCATGGAGTGGTGTGAGAGATGGGACAGTCTACCCAGCCAGGTAAGCTCTCCTGAGACCTAGGGAACTTCAGACCCTGGATCAGGTAGGAACTCAGAGCTCTGAGCCTGGCTTCAAAACTTTCCCCATTACAACCCCTGAGCTCCATTCCCTCTGTGATAGAAAAATGCTGCAGATGCCAGAGAAAGGCCAAGATGATGATGGTTTCCTGGCAAAAATCACCTCCACAATCATTGTACCAACCCACAAGTGTCCAGGTACCACTGTCCAAGAAGCAAATATATGTCTTCTAAATAAAGATTCTAGGAAAGAGGAGGGGTCCTTGAGAGTCTGAACATGAGGTGAAGGATGTCCTACCACCCTGATTATTAATGCAGCACCTATGCAGGTCCAGCGCTCCAATACCCAGGCCTCAGAGAGTGCAAAGAGAAGAGGCATCTTTATACACACCAATGGTTCCCACAGAAACTCGTGGAAATGTCAACACCCGTTCTCAGGAGATGTGGGATCCAGGACTCCTACCCATCTGCCAGCCTCCCTGGAAGTTTGAGCGCCATACCAGTTTTCCCAGAGCCTGTGGGACCTTTACCTTGGTGGGAAAAGATTTTAGAGTAGGATCTCATGTTGTCAGGAAACCATACAGCAGACAGAGGGGATTTTTGGTGGTGGCTGGGAGTGAATATATACTCAGGCTCTGTTTTTGACCACTGCACATCAATTCGAATAATTGTCTGTCATTGTCCCCCAGGTGTCTACAAAATTCTGAAACAGCGAAGGCAGAGAGTCTGGAGAGGATGAATCTGACCCTCCTTCCCATCTCTACATCAGAGGACTGCCTGTATCTCAACATCTATGCACCAGCTCATGCCCACGAGGGCTCTAACCTGCCTGTGAGTGTCAAGTCACGGTCAGCTTTGGAAGGATGCATTTATTCAGGATGATTAGAAGGGGGAAATCAGTCTGAGAGCTTGATGGGAAGCTCTCCCTATCAGGTCCAACAAGGCCTTCTCTGCAATGGCATAAACTAAACCCTGGGCATGGGACAGAGAGATCTAGAGACTCTAAGAAGTCAGAGGTTGTAGTTCTGTGATCAGCTCTAATCTCACACTGCCTACCAGAGACCTGAGAACTGAAACACTGAGATCATGCAAATGTATTGCCATGCCAATTTTTTTGTATCAGAAAGTGTATCATTTTGTAGCTCTATTTGGCCTGAAACTCACTATGCAGACCAGGTTGGCCTCCAACTCAGAAAGATCTTCAACCTCTGCCTCCAGAGTTCTGAGATATATACAAATATACATACATACATATATACATACATACATACTTCATTGAAAATAGATTCTTCTCTCATACAATACATCCTGACTAAATAAAAAAAAATGAATAAACTGTAAAAAAAAAAAAATTAAAAAAAAGAAAGAAAGAAAACAATACATCCTGACCACAGTTTTCCCTCCCTCCACTCTTCCTAGCTCCCCATCACCTTCCCTTTCCCCCAAATCCACTCCCCCTCCATTTCCTCTCGAGAAAAGAGCAGGCCTCGCAGGGATATGAACCAAACACTGAACAAGACACAATAAGACTACACACAAACCCTCATATCAAGGCTGGACAAGAGAATCCATTAGGAGAAAAAGAGTCCCAAAGAGAGGCAAAAGAGTTGGAGATACAGCCAAACCCACTGTTAGGAGTTCCACAAAAACACCACATAACACACAGAGGGCCTGGTGCAGACCATGCAGGCCCTGCACTTGCTGCTTCGGTGTCTGTGAGCCCATGTGGGACCTCATTAGTTGCTTCAGTGGGCCGTGTTCTCCTGGTGTCCTCCATCCCCTCTCGCTCTTATGATCCTTCCTCCCCCTCTTTGATCCGCTTCCCAGATCTCTGAGGGGAGGGACCTGACAGAGACTTTCAGGTTAGACTCTCTTTCTGCATAGTTGTCTGGCTGTGGATCTCTGTACCCGCTCCCATCTGCTGCCAGAGGAAGCCTCTCTTATGATAGATAACTGGGCAAGGAACTGATCTATGAGTCTAGCAGAGTATCATTAAGAATCGTCTTGTTGATATTTGACTATTTGTTTCTTTGTTTGTTTGTTTGTCCGTGTTTGCCACTCATGTTTCATTCTATCCTAGATCTCTGGGCTATCCAGTCTCTGGTTCTTGTCCATCCAAGTAGTGTAGGGCATGGGCTCCCTTTCCTGGCACGGGCCTCAAGTTAAGCCCAGTCACTCTCACAGGTTCAGAGCCACCATTGTCCCAGCACATCTGACAGGGGGACAGAGTATAGGATGAGGGTTTTGTGTCTGGGTTGGTGTCCAGGTTTCTCTTCCCATTGCTTTCAGAGTACCTACTTGAACCAAAGATACTAGAACATAGGGGTGAAAATGTCATGCCAGCACCAGCTCAACCTCTCCAATGTTCAATGAGCTCTGCTGATGTTGTTCTTGGCAATGGGGCCCCCACTGTTAGTTTCAGAGAGCGGCCTTTTGTTCTAGCATCAGCCTGGGCTGCTTAAGGATCTCCACAGGACCTCCTTCCTCCGCCAACTACTCAACTGAATGCAACCCAGTCCCACCATTAGAAGCCTTGCCTGACTACAAAAGATGGCCAGTCCAGGCTCTGTATCCTCTATTGCCAGGAGTTCTCAGGAGGGTCAGTCACCCTCACAGATTCCAGGAAGTTCCACTGCACGAGGTTTCCACACTACCAGCCCCAATGCTCTCCAATTCCAGCTCTCTCTTCCCCGAACTCTCTAACTCCATGCCCCACAACCTGATCCTCCCCTCCCCCCAGCCCACCCCCCAAAATCTATTCTACTTCCCTTCCGTAGAGAGGTTCGTGCATTCTCTCAGAGCCCTCCTATTTACCTAACCTCTCTGAATCTGTGGATTGTAGCTTGAGTGTCATTTACTTGACAGCTTATAAGTGTCCAATTATAAGTGATTACATGCTATTTGTCTCTCTGGGTCTGGAGTCTGGAGTACCTCACTCAGGATAACTTTTTTTTCTACTTGCATCCATTTGCCTGCAAATTGTATGGGGAGGGCAGGGGAACTGGGGTGAGGGTGGCAGTGGACTGTGTGTGTCTGTGTGTGTCTGTGTGTGTTTCCCTTTCTTTGGTTTTGCTGGTGTGAGATTATTTATTTCCTGTGTTTTCATGGGTGCATTCAGCATCCTTGGGTTGAAATTTTTTTTTTTCTATTACCTTCTGTAAGGCTGGATTTGTTGATAAATACTGTTTAAATTTTACTTTATTATGGAACTTTTTGCTTTCTCCTTCTGTGGTGATTGAAAGTTTTGCTGGGTGTAGTAGTCTGGTATATGTGTTCTCTTAGAGTCTGGTGAACATCTGTCCAAGTCCCTCTGGCTGTTAGAGTCTCCATTGAGAAGTCCGGTATAATTTTAATAGGTCTGCCTTTATAAGCTACTTGGCCTTTTTCCCACTCTGCTTTTAATATTCTTTCTTTGTTCTCTATATTTTATGTTTTATATATGGCTAGCAGACTTTCTTTTCTGATTCAATCTATTTGGTGCTCTGTATGCTTCATGTATCATTATAGGCATCTCCTTTAAATTGGGAAAAAATTCTACAATTTTATTGAAAATATTTTCTGGGCCTTTAAGCTGGGATTCCTCCTTCTCCTCCTTCCTACTCCTCCTCCTTGTCCACCTTCTCCTCCTGCTCCTCATCTTTCTCCTCCTCTTCCTTCTCCTCTTCTTCCTCCTCCTCCTCCTTCTCTCCTTCTTCTTCTTCTTCTTCTTCTTCTTCTTCTTCTTCTTCTTCTTCTTCTTCTTCTTCCTCCTCCTCCTCCTCCTCCTCCTCCTCCTCCTCCTCCTCCTCTTCTTCTTCTTCTTCTTCTTCTTCTTCTTCTTCTTCTTCTCTTCTTCTTCTATTTGTATTGTTCTTAGGTTTGGTCTTTTTATAGTGTCTAAGATTTCCTGGATGTTTTGGGTCATTAATTTTTTTCAGATTTAACATTTTCTTTGACAGATGTATCCATTTCTTCTTTTGTGCCTTTTCTCTCTTCTGTCTCTTGTATTATGTTGGTGAAGTTTGACTCTGTAGTTCCTGTTTGCAATCCTAAATTTTTCATTTCTAGGATTCTCTTGTTTTGTTTTGTTTTTTTCTTTATTGTTTCTATTTCCATTGTCAGGTCTTGAATGATTTTATTTGTTTTCTTCAACTGGTTAGGTTTTGGGTGGTTTTGGTTTTTGGTTTTTGGTTTTGTTTTTGTTTTTTTTGTTTGTTTGTTTGTTTTTGTTTTTTTTTTTTTTCTTTAAGGGATTCATTTATTTCCTCCAGTTGTTTGTGTTTTCCTGGATTTCTTTAAGGGATTTATTCATTTTCTCTTTAAGAACCTCTATCTTCTTCAGAAAGTTGGTTTTGAGGTCTTTTTTTTTCTTGTGCTTCAGCTGTGTTGGAATATGGAGGGCTTGCTGTAGTAGGTGGAGTTCTGCTGGAGAGCCACTGCTCTGGCTGCTGTTGACTGTGTTCTTCTGCTGGCATCTAGGCATCTGGGTTTGGGATGATGATAAGTCTAGGTGCTGATTTGGGGGTTTGTTTTTGTTTGGTGGATGTTATATTACTTGGTTTTTCTGGATTTTCAGAGAGTGTGTTGGCTGTGCATTGTTTGTTTTACTGATCTGCTCAGCTGGTGCATTCACAGGGAGTTCTTGCTGGTATTAAAGGCTTGGGAAAGGAGAAGCCAGGGAAAGATGGTCTGTTGAAGTGCTAGGGGTAACCCTGAGAATTGGGTCTAGAACAGAGAAGATTCATGGCAGCCTACCTGGTCATCTGGCAGCATGTCCTGTGTGTGGTTAGGCAACTTGGGGGTTGCCCTAGTTGGGGGTTGGAACATGGTGATGAGGTAGGGATGGAAGGATGGGAGCAATGGTCTAAGGAATCCACAGGAGGGGCGGGCAGGGAGAGGGAAGCTGCTGCAGTGTTCTGTTGCTGCTCTATGGGCAACCATAAGAACTGGGTCTTGAGTTAACAGAGAGAGTAAAGAAGGTACATGAGCAGCCTTCCTGATCCCAGAATTCTGGTGTTATAGGCATAGACCACCATGACCAGCCAATGATTTTTGTTAATAATCTGAAGAGACACTGATAAAAACACCCCCTTTATTTCATTCCAGAGGGGTCTGAGAGTAATGGTGTCATTACTCTAGATTTAGAACCATTAATCCAGGCTTGGGTTGAGAGACTAGCAAATATGCTGATGGTATTAGGGCCCTGTCTGCGTTCCAAGTGAGGATTTTTGTCTATGTGTCTAAATACACTGAGACAAAGCATTAAGTGAAGTAGGAGGCTTTACCTAATGCTTTACAAGGTAAAACTTGATCTGGGCAGAAACCTCGTTTCTGACTTGGTTTCTACAGGTGATGGTGTGGATCCATGGTGGTGCTCTGGTTATGGGCATGGCTTCCATTTATGATGGATCCACACTGGCAGCCATTGAAGATGTGGTAGTGGTCACTATCCAGTATCGCCTGGGGGTCCTGGGCTTCTTCAGGTGAGCTTGGGGCTGGCCTGTGCTGTGCAGTAGGGGATGAACAGAAATAGGACAGCCCTGTGACTCCTTCCCTTCCACTTCTCAGCACTGGAGACCAGCATGCCAGAGGCAACTGGGGCTACCTGGACCAAGTGGCCACCCTGCACTGGGTCCAGCAGAACATCGCCCACTTTGGAGGCAACCCTGACAGGGTCACTATATTTGGCGAGTCAGCAGGTGGCACAAGTGTGTCTTCACATGTTGTGCCTCCCGTGTCCCAAGGACTCTTCCACGGTGCCATCATGGAGACTGGGATAGCCCTGCTGCCTGACCTTATCTCCAACACCTCTGAGGTGGTTTACACAGTGAGTTACCTCCGCCATCCTATCAATAATCCTACAGCTTCAGCCCCCACCCTCTGATACTCTCAAGTCTGTGTAGTGAGGAAAACAAGGAGCATGGAAAATAGTTTCTTTCCAGTGCTTTCTGAGAGACTCAAAGGTTAGAGTCCACTTCCCTCTGTTTTATACGGCTGAGTGTAATGAATTTATATAAGCTTTTTGTGGCTTTCATTGTCCATCTGAAACAAATACACATGGGTTGAAGATATGGCACAGGAGGTAAAAGTGCTTGCCTTATTTACAAGCATAAGGATTTGAACTCAAATCCCCCAGAAACCACACAAAACTACACCTGGTAACAAGTGTGTAATCCTGGTGTTCCAAAGGTCAGATGGGAGGCAAAGACCCGAGAATCCCTGGACGGTCACAAGCAAGATATAGTCTTACAGGCAGGAGAGAAACTATAAAGGACTATTTCTCAAACAAGATGAAAGCTGAACACTATCAACCAAATTGTATCCTCTGATCTTAGTACACAAAACAGTATAGGCACTCCTGAAGTCACATATGAGCACACACGCATTCGTAGACACACACATACAGCTTTTTTTTTTTTCTAGTGTGTTTCCATAGAATGACCCGTCTGGTCATTGTCATATCTGAGCAACAAGAAAATGGAAATTTCATATGTACTCAAAATCCACACAGCATGAAGTATGGTGTGATATTGGGGCACAATAGCATCCAACTAGGATTGGAAAAATTCTTCTCTTTGCCTAGAAGGATGAATCAACTCCTTCCTGGTCCCTTTACAGACAGTGGCCAACTTATCTGGTTGTGAGGCCATGGACTCGGAGACCCTGGTACACTGCCTGAGAAGCAAGGGTGAAGAGGAGATTCTGGCCATTAACAAGGTTGGCAGAATTGTGTGACTTGGAGGACCTGATCAAGGATGTGGGAGAGTCACTCTCTACTACTCTAAACCTCTGCTTCATGATTTGATATCCTTTTAATCATGTGTGTAAAATGAACAGCAAGATATCCTAATACATGCAGAATCTCTGCCAGGGGTGAAGGTGCATTATGAGACAAAGAAAAGAGGTAATGGTTAAGGTTTCTCAGTGTATATCAGAATGTGTGTGGAACTGACCTTCATCACTGACCTTGGATGTCCCTCAGGTCTTCAAGATGATCCCTGCTGTGGTAGATGGGGAATTCCTACCCAAGCACCCCCAAGAGCTGTTGGCTTCTGTGGACTTTCACCCTGTCCCCAGCATCATCGGTGTCAACAATGATGAATATGGTTGGCTTCTCCCCATGGTGAGGCACAGTTCCAGTTCTCTGAAAGTCTGAGGACTCTATGGTGGGCAGTAGAAACTTGTCCTATATTCATTCCACCTTACACTTAAAACCATCCTCTGTCTCCCAGATCATGGGCCCTGCTCAGACAATAAAGGAAATAACCAAAGAGAACCTGCAGGCTGTTCTGAAGAATACAACAGCACAAATGGTGAGACACTTTGAGTACTGCCTCCAATAGAAAGGACTCCAATATATCCTTCTCATATAGCATACCTAGAAACAAAGGTGTGTGTGTCTGTGTGTGTGTGTGTGTGTGTGTGTGTGTGTGTGTGTGTGATTATGGGTGGGCTCACACCAGAACTTATGCCCTTCCCCCTATACTTTATCTCATCCCTGGACATATTCTTCACACTGAGGCTGCTATCTGTCAAAACAAGAACCTGTCTAACCTCATTCTTCCTGACCACCTGGTGTAGATGCTGCCTCCTGAGTGCAGTGACCGTGACCTGCTGATGGAAGAGTACATGGGGGACACCGAGGACCCCCAGACCCTCCAAATACAGTTCAAAGAGATGATGAGGGACTTCATGTCCAACATCCCTGCACTCCAAGTGGCACATTTTCAGAGTACACCTGTAATGAGGTGGTGGTAGGAAAGCAGCTTAGGGCAGGGGTCCCAGGTGAGCTCTGCAGTATCCATGTCCCCTTCTGATGTCTGGGTCATGTCTCTGGTACCAGACACCCAAAGACTATTACATCAGTATTTCTTCATTCTAGTATAAGAGAGTGGAGCCTTATCCAGGTGCAGATAAGGAAATAAGCTGCTGATACTCTGTTGATTTGCCAAAACAACTTAGCTAGGAAGGCCATGATCACTGTTTAGCTGAGGGCTTTCCCATAACTAGTACTCCAGCCGTCCACTTGACAATTGTGACACCACATAACTTTATACCAATCTACCTTGTCACCAAGGGTTAGGCAGAAAAGCTCCAGGTAAGAGAATATCATGTCACCATGTGTCCTCACCTCTAGGTCCCCATTCCCCTGTCTACTTCTATGAGTTCCGTCATGAGGCCAGCTTCCTGAAAGATGTCAGACCATCCCATGTGAAAGCTGACCATGGCGATGAGGTTCCATTTGTCTTTGGGTCCTACTTCTGGGGCATGAAACGTGAGTCTTTCTTGTTTTCCATGAACCATATGGGTTCCCAGGGGGATGTCTGAGGGGCAACTGAGCTTCCAGTCTGGTTGAAAAAGTGAAGCTCTGAGAGAAGACGTAACCAAGTATGCACCTTTTCCCAGCTCAAAAAGCCACACCCAGATTAGACTCTGCACTATTGCAAGTAAAATCAGTTGTCTTGCTCACTTTGCTATCACTGTGATGAGACACCATGACCAAGGCAACTCATAGGAGAAAGAAAGAATTTCTTGGAATTACAGTTTCAAAGGGTTAGGGTCCACGGCCATCGCGGATGGAAGAAGAGCAACATGCGGGCAATCATGACACTAGAGCAGTAGCTAAAAGCTTACATCTTGATCTGTAAGCACAAAGCAGAGAGAGAGCCAACTGGAATAGAGTGGACGTTTTAATCCTCAAAGCCAACTTCCAGTGACACACCTCCTACAACAAGGCTTCGAGCCCTAGTTCTTCCCAAACAGTTCCAGTAAGTGGGACCAAGCATTCAAATACATGAGCCTATGGGAGTGACATCCTTCAAGCCACCACACTTATGTTAGAAGGAATGAAGTCACACTGGAGCAGAAATGAACCTGGAAGATTTCAATTAGAGGTATGGGTGGCTCTTGGATTCTGGATGGAGAAGGGGGAAGGGAAAGAGGCCTAGAGGTCAGGGTTGGGCTACAGTAAAAATGGTGATTGTGGAGCATGAGTAGGTAGCTGCATCAGGTGGCTGGGACCTGGACTTTTGTCTTCCCAATGGCTACAGTTGAGCTCACTGAGGAGGAGGAGCTGCTGAGCAGGAGAATGATGAAGTACTGGACCAACTTTGCACGACACGGGTGAGAACACACCCTTCCCTTAAACTCCTCAGTGCGGGGTCCCTATGTAGGACTCCATTTGTGGTTGATGACCTCATTATCACAAATGGATAATTCATCACATGACAGAGCCCTCCTCACCCCAGGGCACACTTAGATATAGTGTACATATTGGTTACTGATCGTACTGCAGTCACCAGGCACATGCTATGGTATGGCTCTTTAGATTTTGCCACTGAGATAGAGATTTGAAACTGGCCAGGTAATCCTGCCCCACGTGGAGCAGACACTAGTAGGTGACACTTGTATCCCTATACAAGGACACATCTCCCATCAGCCCTCTCAACCATTGGCCCAATTGGTCTACTGCCCTGACACAAATTATGGGATCAGGCCTTGAATAAGAGTGACTTTCACCCTTCCCTGCTGGGTGCCATATCCACAGGAACCCCAACAGCGAGGGTCTACCCTACTGGCCTGTGTTTGACCATGAGTAGCAGTACCTGCAGCTTGATATCCAGCCTGCGGTGGGCCGAGCCCTGAAGGCCAGAAGGCTCAAGTTCTGGACCAAGACTCTGCCCCAGAAGATCCAGGAGCTAAAGGGGACTCGGAAAAATCACAAAGAGCTATAGTGTTCTGTGAGAAATGATGTGTAGGGTTGAGTGTACCTGGGGTCAGCCTGACATTTCTAAAGCCCAGTGAGAATCCTAGTTAGAGTCTAACAGTTAGTCACATGATCATCCCTAACCTCTACAGTTGTTCTGACCAACATGTATGACAAACCCTTGGTGTGTCACACTCATTACTCCACAAGTTGAGATACCTTTTAGGAGACCCACTCAGTAAACGGTCCTATGACTGATTCCCCCAAGTGTCCTATTCTTCTTTCACATTCCACTGGGCCCATGCTCCTCCCTTCTTTTCTTCATCTCTCATCCTCTTTCCTCTTCTCCAAGTCCCAGGTCCTCTTCAAAGAAAACAAAAGCCTTGGAAATACTGACTACATGGGGTGAGCTATGTGAAAATCTCATGTTCTCTCTCAGCAAGTCTCATGTCTTTCTTCTTTGCAAGTAGCCAATAAAGAAACCTAATGACCCAAAGTCCTATTGTCTTCAGATGGTCAAGCTGTTGTTCTAAAAGTTCACAATGCAAATGGAGCTCTGTAGTAGGTATCTGTAGCCCCTACTATTCAAAGGCTGAGACAAGAACATGAGCCTGACAATTTCAGGTCAGCCTAAGCACATAGTAAGACCAATGTCTCTAAAAAGTATATATGTATGTATATGTATGTATGTATGTATATGTATATATATATATATACATATATATATGCTAGATAACATGCAAATAGAAATTTATATATATTTTTATAAACTGATGCCAGGTCAACATTAGGCAGGTGGAGCTGAGAGGAAGGTGGCCAGTCCAGCTGGATGCCCTCCATGGCTGAGCGAGATGATGAGTGTCAATGGCCCGAACCTCCCCCGAGGAGCCAGGAGATCTGTCGAAGCAGGAACTTGGTTTATTGAATAAAGCGGTCCTTTTTACAGGTTTGGGGCAGGGGGCAGGGTTAAGGAAGTGAGGTAAGATGACCTAGAGGACAAGGTTAGGTAGTGCAAGGAGAGGTGGGCCAGCGACAAAACTCCACATAACAGTTACCAGGCAGGGTTAATTTTAAGGTGGATATGCTGAATCACTTTTGCCCGGAAGTGGCGTCTCTTAAATCAGAAGCTAAAGACAGGCCTCCAAATTCGAGCCAGGCTCAGGTAGATACAGCAGGCCTTATCAGGCCCAACAAACTGAGAAATCCAATGTCAAATGACATCATATTTGCTGTGTTGTGAAAGTTAGGTCTCTGACTCAAAAGATTTCACATTGTATCCTCACTGGGTAGAATGAGCAAACAGTGGTACCCTTGATCTTCCCAGAGTCATAACTCTTAATAACATTGGATTAGAAATTATATTTCAGCAAATAAATTTGTTCCCATGGCTTTCAGTTCATAGCTCATAGAGGTCTCTGACATCAGCCACTAAAGATGCCAACTGATGAAAAAAAAATCTCTACATATTGTCCCTTTGCATGAACTTTTATTTGCTTCTTTTATAAAGGCCTGTAAAAACAAAATTAGGCGTGTTTATGAGGCTCCCAAGCTGGGTCAGAAGTTAGGGAGTTGACCAGAAGTGTCCCATTTCCTGAAGTTTGTTCTTCCTATCAGGAGTTCTACAGACATTGTGGAGAACTTGCATTGAGTCTACCACCTCTGTAAAGATGTTTGTCTATGGGGGTGTGTCCATAGGTATCAAAAGAGATAGATTCCTGTCCCTGGCACCCAGAGCAAGTTTCCCCTTTTATGGAAGTGTCTTCATGCCCTTCATGAAACTTCCTGGAGTCTCTTGACTCCTTGATCAGCATCCCCTAATCTTCCTGATAAGCCATGTGATTGATTTTCTTCAATGTTTCAGCCCCACAAAGTCTCTTGCACTTCATCATTTTCAAAGGTGCCAGATTCTGCCTGCTCTGTCTGTGCTTTTGCTCCCCCAAAGCACTTTCTCTGTCATTAAGGGATAATGTCTTATGTCCTATAGGCCCTAAAACTGCCCCATCCCTCTACTTTTCACTCATTTGTACTACCTGGGTCAGTTTCCTCCAGGGCAATCACTGCACTAAATAGCAATCATGACCTTCAGGTTGAAAATGGAGATTTCTGTGTTGACTATCCAGGACACCAGGAAATAGATGAGGTTATTGTTGAGCCTGGTTAAGAAGCTGAGCAGAGGGATACTCTCACTGGAGCGTTAATGTGCTGTTGAGCTCCTGGTGAGACCAATAGTTTGTTGAACCCCATCAGGCAGTCAGATTGGGGCTTCCTCTCTGAAGGCTTTCATTGCTGAAAGCTTGGTGTCAGCTGACAACTGCTTGCCCAATTCAACTGAAGACTTTCCTGGAAAAAAAAAATCAGAGGCAGACAACCAACAGTGTCTGATTGGCAGCTCATGCTGCTTCCCCTGAAGCCTCCTCCCCTTTGCAAAGCCCTTTTATACAATCTAAACCAATCTCTGGACCCTACCTGTCAGGTGAGAGCCCTGGCGACCATTGCTCGGAGTCACGGTCCCTTTGCACCACTCTCAGGCACTCACTCTTCCCTGATGATTATCTTTCACCTTCACTCATTGTCACTTGTGAGACAGTAGCGAGCCTTGGCCTGTGGTGTTGGGAGCTTGTGTGACTAGTTGTTTGACACGTTGGTGCCAATACCAGTGTCCAGGGTGCTCTGATGACACTCTGCTGCAGTGAAGGGATCACTCTCTTGCAGTGAAGGGATCACTCTCTTGCAGTGAAGGGGATCACTGAGTCTTACTGCTGTAAACCCACTGCCATGTGGCTTTCATTTCTCTGAATACACAGGACATCTCACCAGCAGCAATCTTGGGGCACGTTTAAGACTTTCAGTAGTTTCAGTAGTTGCTAAGGTTTGATTTTACAATGTGGCCCACAGGCTTGTGTTTTGAGTGCACAGCTCATAGCTAGAGGAATGTTTTGAAGGCTGGATCCTTTAGGAGGTAGAGCCTGCCTGGAAGAATTACTAGGGGCAGGTGACCAATATTGTCACCTGGACTTTTAGCTGGACTTTATTTTTAATTTTTTTAAAGAAAGACTTCATTTGTGGTTATTTATTTATTTATTTATTTATTTATTTATTTATTTATTTATTATGCGTACTCTATTCAGTCTGCACGTACACCTGCAAGCCAGAAGAGGACACCAGATCTCATTATAGATGGTTGTGAGCCACCATGTGGTTGCTGGGAATTGAACTCAGGACCTCTGGAAGAGCAGACAGTGCTCTTAACCTCTGAGCCATCTCTCCAGCCCCTGGACTTTTATTTTACTTGTCTTGTTGTTTGTATTGTTATTATTGATACTATGAATTTTGTTTGCTGACACACAGTCTTCCTGTGTAACCCATGATGTAATCAAAGCCGGGATCTACCTGCCTCAACTACTTGCATTAGTCAACATACCTGTTCTCCTAGACTTCTTTTTTTTTTCATTTTATTTATTCCATGTGTGTGTGCCCGTGCATGAACATGCACACTCACAAACACATATGCACACTTGCACACACATGTCCTGGCACACATATGAAAGGTAGAGGAAACTCTTTGAAAGTCAGTTTTCCCCCTCCTCTTATGTGGATTCCAAAAATCACACTCAGCTCCTCAGTGTTGGTGGCAGACACCCCTACCCACTGAGCTTTCTCACTGGCCCTCTCCTTAGACTTCCAAATTCTGCTTCCATTTTCCTTCCATCTCCATCTCAGTCCTTCTATACTCTGACTCCGTGTGAGTGTTTCTGTTTCCTTCTCTGGCTGTCTGTTTCTCCCTGTGTTCCTCTAGGTTTCTGTGACTGTAAGTTTTCCATCACCCTCCCAATCTAGACATAAATGCTCTGAAGTGTCTTCTTCATTCAAGATTATATTTATATAAATAAGTATATGCATGTACACATATATGTATATGTGTGTGTGTGTGTGTGAGAGTGTGCACTCGTGTGTATAAAGACACAAACACAGAAATATCCCTGAGTTCAAGGAAGAATCC
Organism: Psammomys obesus; assembly: GCF_907164565.1. Lineage (NCBI taxonomy): Eukaryota > Metazoa > Chordata > Mammalia > Rodentia > Muridae > Psammomys > Psammomys obesus. Next base: position 21,532,541 of record NW_026596034.1, read on the forward strand.
ATACAGATATTCAGACGATGACTATGAGGATTAAGAATCCAGGACAGAGAACCAAGTAAATCAAGAGTTCAGAACCTAAGGAGGAGTTTTCAGGATTAGGGGAACATTTGTAGCTTCATGGATTTGCTCTCCCATTTCTCTTCACCCCATAATAGGTGTCTCTATTCTCGAATGTGGGTCACTGAGGGTGTGTCTCTTCAGAGAACACCTTCTGTCTTCTCCGGTTACAGTTTCTGCTCTGTCATCTCGTCCCCAGGGCCCTCTTTAGACCTGTGACTGTCATGTCAGTACACTTAGTGCCTGCAGGTTTCGGGTGCAGGTCCCTGTAATTTTAGGGGCTGTGGATACTGCATAGCATCTTCATGGAGGCCAAAAGAAATACAAAAAGTGTGAAGTTTAAAAGATCCCTGTCTGGTGACTATGGCTCTCACAAGCCCAATCTGCTTGCTGTTGCTCTCCCCCAGCACCCACACTGCCAGGCTCCACCCAGAGCCCTGCCCATGCTCTGCAGGGTCCAAACTCCAGCTCTAGTCCTCGGGTGCCTTCTGGTAAAGCCTGGCCTGCCCTACAGAAGTTCAGACACTCTTCTGTGTACCAACCATGGGCCCGGAACAAATTCTCACTCGGCTAACCACCGCAGCCTGTGGGTTCCTGCTTCTCCTCCAGGTCCAGGGTGAGGCTCTCATGGGAGTGACAGGGAACCAAGGCAGAGATGCCAAGGCAGAGGCAGAGTGGAAAGTAAGGGGGGAAATGGGCAAGAAAGCGATGAAATGGTGGAGTTTGTTGCTCAGGAATTCTGCCCTTGTATGATGCTCCCTGAGAATCAGGGTGGTCCACCTGAAGCTATAGAGGCTCTCTAAGGATGCCCACTTTCAAGAGAGGGGCTGAAAAGCAGGGGGAGTTGCAGAGTGGCAGGTGAACAAGGCCAGGCAGCAAGCAAGGGTGTCAGGACATTCCCTCCTGGGTTTGTGACTGGAGCTAGAGCGATACATGGGTACTAAAAAACATGGCAATACCCTCCATAGCCATTTGACTCTGCTGTATCATTTCCTTGGCCAGAGGTGCAGCATGGCTTTCTCAGAGGAACTCAAGTAAGACTACTTACTTACAAACTCATTCGGGTTCTTACAGGAACCTGGTCCTGCAATTAGAATTAGATCTGAGAGGTCACAGAGTGCCTTTTACATCAATTAGCTGGCCTGGCTGAGGCAGCGGTATGACTCGGCTTCTAAGGGAAAGGTTATATCACTCGTGCCTGCCAAGCAGTTTCCACCTTATTTGGAGTTAAGTGGGCAGAATGCCTGAGCATGTCCCTCAGTCTCCACCCTCTCCCATCAGGGCCCCCTCCTGAAGGCCCCAATTCTTGCCACCGTTTCCCAGCGTGCCCAGGAGGAAGTCTGCTTGCCTATTCTCCATGCCTTACCTCCAGTGGCCGTTCTCCTTTGCCTGATTTGACATTGCTCTCCAAAGTCACCAGCACCCTCCTGGCAAGATATCTTCTCAGCCTCTCTAATGGCTCCCGTTTTAAATAGTGCTTGGCTCGAGCCTCTATCAGGAAGCATCGTTAACAGGTCATGGGAGACACAAATGTGGATCCAACCCTCTTCTGTCATCCACTTCTGGTTCTTCCACAGGAAACGTCAAGGTCCCTGGGACTTGCATGCAGGACTCAGGAGTTTGTCTAAAGTTAGATGAAGGCTCTGGCCCTTCATTACAACCAGAATAATTACAGATTCACTGCACTTCTGGCACCACAACCTAACACTGCCTAACACGGACAGCACCTCACACTACTGCGTGTCAGAGCTCCCTAATACCACTCAACAGGAGGCTTCACCCCAAAAATAGTCAGTCAGAGCAACAAGTCTAAGATCGTGGATATTGTAGTATTTTCTTGTCTGTTACTGTAATAAACACATGAGGCATTGGTAGCCAGTAGCTAAAGTGAAATCTCATGGATAGAGAGCTCATTCCACATGAAACCCTGTGCGAGCAGCACGTGACAGAGAAGGGGAGTGTGCCTTTTCACATTGACATCTTAGTGGATTAGATAGCTGTGGCAAAGTACCTGAAGCCACATAATGGTCAAAGGAAGTGGTTTCATTTAGCTCGCAATTTGGAGATTGAAAATTCGTGATCAGGTGGCTCACACTAGCGAAGCTCTGTTGAAATCTTCTAACTATGTGACAACATGCCGATGGCATTTTACAGTAGTAGCCTGTAGGAGAGCGCGTGGTGAAAGAAGAAGCAATACGCCCTGGGAATGGCCACAGTCACTCTTGTCTGACAGCTCACTCTGACTCTTACTGCAAGACCTAACCTGTTTCAAAATTACAGTAGTAATCCTGGTACAATCCTATGACTCAGTCACCTCCCACTAAACCCAACTTCTCAAAGCTCTACTACCTGAAGCACCCTTCGGTAAACGTCCAGTATATTTGGGGGATAAAACATATCCAGATCGCAGCATTGTGTCCCAGCCCAGACGTAAACGTGGGTTCATGTCCTCCTCACAGTTCAAAACATGCCCATACCATGCTCTCAGTCACAGAGACTTAACTCCTTAGGACATGATGCCAAAGTCCTAAGTCCCATCTGAAATTCAAGGAAAATCCCTTCTAGCTGGGAGCCTTTAAAAAAACAAGTTTGATGGTTTCAAGAATCCATGTTGAAACGGGCACAGAGTAAGCATTCCTTGTGCTGGCTGGCTTTGTCAACCTGACACGATCCTAGATATAGCTGGGAAGAGGGACTCTCCCAACTGAGAAACTGATTCCAGTAAATTGGTCTGTAGACAAGTCTTTGGGTGCATTTTCTTGGTTATTGATTAATGTGGCAGGGCCCAGCCCACTGTGAGTAATGCCTCCCTTGGGTGGGTGGTTCTTTATCATGTATGAAAAAGCAGGCTAAGCAAACCATAGAGAATAAATCAGTAAGTGGCATTCTTCCATGGCGGAGGTTCTCAACCTTCCTAATGTTGCCACCCTTTAATGCAGTTCCTCAGGTTGTGGTGACCTCAACCATAAAATTCTTCCACCGCTGCTCCATAACTGACAGAGAAGTAATTTTATAATTTTGTTATGAATTGCAGTGTACATATCTGATATGCAGGAAACCCACAGGTTGAGAAAAACCACTCTATGGCCTCTGCTTCAGTTCCTTCCTTGGCTTGCTGCCCTCCAGGACTGTAAGCTGTAAGACGAAGTAAACCCTTTCTTCCTCCTCCTCTAAATTGACTTTCAGTCATGCTGTTTTTCACAACAATAGAAACCTGACTCAGACACTCTCATTTTGAAAAGAATGAACAGGAAAATAGAACACGGTGTCAGGGCTCAAACAAACTCAAAACCAAGCAAGAGAGATGGACTCTCAAAACTGTAAGTCCAGCATGTTATAACCATGGGAGCAGGCAATAGACCCCAGGAACTCAGTGTCCCCATTTCTGTGGTACTGCTTGCTGTATTAGGTACTTTTTTTTATTTCTGTGACGTGACCAAGGCAGTGTATAGAAGGAAGTATTTATTTAGGCCTATGGTTCCAGAAGTATACAAGCCCAGAATAGGATGGCAGCGAGGATAGGATGGCAGTCAGCAGCAGGTAAGGTGACGGATATAGTTGAGAGCTCAAATCTCAAACTGTAAAGAAGTAAAATTGCAAATGGTGCATAGTTTTCAAAACCTCAAAAATACCCAGTGACTTCCTCCAACAAGGCCACACCTTCCAAAGGTACCCGAATAGAGCCACCAACTGGGGACCAACTATTGAAACATCTGAGCCTAAAGAGAACATTCTCATTCAAACCTCCACACTGGCTGCCACCTACCCGGCTGCTCTCTCAAGGTGTGTACTGTGGCCCCCTGGCCTTCATAGATGGCTGCTATACAATTGCCTGTATTCGTACAGCTCTGAAATCGCAGGAGCCGTGGTCCCTCTCAACCCGCTCACAGGGCATTCTAGTGGAAAACCTGGGCAGTGCTGCTGGGGTGGAGCCTCCCAGATTTTCCTTAGAAATCTCAGTGGAACCTGCTATGATCTAACAGCTCTTAAATTCTGTGTCCAACAAATCGGTAACAGGTAAATAGCCCCAAGATCTGATGCTTGGTCCCTGTGTCAAGAGGCATCCGCAGGCTGGCTCAGCCATCGCTAGAGCAGACGTACATCATTACACTAGACTCTAAGAAGCCTCTCTGTTTGTGATAGGAAGTTAAAGAGGGAAGATGTTGGCAAACGGAAGGCCTCTAGGATGTCTTCAGTGTGCCTTTACCACTCTTCTGGGGGCATTCCTCTGGGCCTGGCGCTCTTCTACCCATAGTATTTTCTTTTGTGCCTTCACATTTTTACGGAGAACCCTGTTTGCACTTTACATGGACATGATGTGAACGTTCAGATTTCTAAGCTCTGCCTCCCTCACCATGGATTACTGTGAATTTCACCGAATATGGCCCAGAAGACTCACACAATTCCCTCTATAGTTTACTTAGAAATGTCTCTCTCTAAATACTTCTGAGCACCACTTTTAAAGTTGGCTTTCTACGAGCTTTGGAGTACAAATACAATGCAGCCAACTTTCTTTGTAATGATGTAACACAGGTGACCTTCGCTCTAGTTTACAATGGAATGGTTCTCACTTTTTTCTGGGACTTTGCATAATATGTCTTTACTGTCAGCATTGTTATTGGCATTCTGGACACAACCATGTAAACCATCCATGAAGTCTAAGCTCCTTCCTATTCTTTTGTCATCAGAGCCTTCACCAGAACAACTTATAATGTCCCCTTTACAACAAACTAGGACTCTTAGAGATTGTCCCTTCCAATCTTTGGCCACCATTGTATTCCAATCCCATTTCCACAACTTCGGGTATTATAATGAAGCAGCCTCACATGCTTGGTACCAATTTTTTGTCTGTGTTTGCTTTGTATTGCTATGACAAATAGCCAACACTGGCTAATATATAAAGAAAAATGATCTCTTTAATTCGTAGCATTGAAGGCTAAACTCTCCATGGTGAGTAATGCTCTCTGGTGAGCCACAGGTAAGGATTTGGAGCTCTGTCATAACATGGCAATGACATTTCATGGATGGATGATATGGACTTGGAGCAACCAAGAGAGGGGAGAGGGGTCAAGCTGATTCTGATTATAACTGATGCCAGTCTTAAAGAAAGTAGCCCACTCCTGAGTGATTAAGCCCAAAAGCCTTTCCAAGAGCAGCCATGTTCCAATCACCTTCTACTATCCTACCTGTACAGATCTACCACCTCAGCACTGTCACTTTTGGCAAGCAAAGCACAGCAGAGAGACAGCAATAACTTACCCCTCTCTGACCCCCATGAAAGGCTGCCAGCTCTGGCCTTTCCTGCAGCAGGTGATTTCAAACTGGTTGGTCCATGTGGAACTATGATGGGTGATGTAGCAATAGCTCCCTAAGTTATTTTGTTTTTTCCAATAAATCCTGGCTTAAATCAGCCAATTCAATACAGGTGAAACAAGAAATTAGACAGACAAGAGAAGCAAGTGGTTTAGGAGAAAACAATAGCAAGGTAAGATGCCCTCACTAGATACTTCCTCCTGCCCTGAAGCACAAAGGTTCTGTGGCTACCTGAGACTTGCACAGCAGAGAGGAATGAGATACCCTAGAACCAGAAGAAATATCTAATGGATTAGCAGTACCCAGAATCAGTTTCAGGTCTGGCACAGCCTAGAAGTACCTGGACTGCATCTTGCTCTTGATGCTGTTATTTGAGGTGAATTCCAGTTATTACATTTGGTAATATTCTCTGTGAAGATAGGAAAAGAGGAGGAAAAACTAAGATCCTAGAGAAGATAGAGAGATAATAATAATAGATAGATAGATAGATAGATAGATAGATAGATAGATAGATAGATAGATAGACAGACAGACAGACTTAGGTATTTCAGCAACAGTTAATTCTCACTGTAATCAATTTTCTTTTGAAATATTTTGTCTTCTGTGTATGTTTGTGGCTTCCTTTCGGTTTTGTTGTTTTTTTCTTTTGTTTGGTTGTTCTTTTTTTATTTGTTGTTGTTGATTTGTTTTGTGTTTTGAGACAAGATCCCTCTATTAACACAAGCTATCCTTGAACTCAACTATAGCCAAGCATAATCTCAAACTTTGAATCCTCCTGGTTCAGTCCCCAGAGTGCTGAAATTATAGGCAAGTGCTATTTTACCCAGCCAAAATGTGTGTGTGTGTGTGTGTGTGTGTGTGTGTGTGTGTGTGTGTGTGTTTTAACCATATAGGTATTTTGCTTATATATTATAGTTTCCAGTTTTGTGCTTTTATGGGAATTTTGTGTGTTTTAATATGTGTGTCTTTGTGTCTATATGTGTTGCATATTTTCTGTGGCTCTTTTTGTTTTGCCCTATTCAGGTTTCTTTGTTTTAATAATAATATTTATTATCCTTAAATAATAATATTTATTATTACTAAATAATATTTATTTTATTATTAGCCTCTGTTTGTTTTCTAATGAGAGAGAGCAAAAGAGCGTGGATTTGAGCACATTAAATCCCATCAGATAGTGGCTGGTTACTCACACAACTGTTGTACTGCTTGTGCTATAGTTAAAATACCTGGATTACTCATTTCAGGGTTTACTTCAGTGGTTTTCCAGTACACAGAGCTCTCCCAGTGTATCCTCATATCTTAGCACACAATACTCAAATACACAGAAGAGCCTCTTCTGTGTTTCAAATTCAGTTCAACAGAGTCATGAACAGGGGTGACCTGAGGCCACTGTGACAGACAGGAAGCATATGAAACTGACATTTCCTGACCTTGGCTGAGCCGAGGGTTACAAAGAAGTTGGTGGAAAACCCCTTGTCATGGTGGCAGCTAATTATGCAGACTCAACAGTGACGTCAGCTCTCTATCCACAGGCCAGGATTCAGCCAGTCCCATCAGGACGACACACACAGGCCAGATACAGGGAAGCCTAGTCCACATAAAGGGCCTTGATGTGGGTGTTCATTCTTTCCTGGGAATTCCCTTTGCCAAGCCACCTATAGGACCACTGCGTTTTGTACCTCCTGAGCCTCCTGAATCATGGAGTGGTGTGAGGGATGGGACCTCCTATCCAGCCAGGTAAGTCCCTGAGTCCCTGGGATGGATGAGTGCTATGAACTCTGGGCCAGACTTCAGTGGTTCCTCATCTCAACCTCCCAGCATTTTTCCATGGCACAGGGGGGTTCCTAAGAATATCTTCAGGAGATCTTGATAATATTAAGAGAGTGAAAGAACTCTGTCGGCCTCTTAGTTCAGGGCTTGCCATTGATCAGGCTCCTTCCAGTGTTCTCTAGCATCCAAGGAAGGGTCTCTGGGAGAGGTCTGGCTTGACTCCTAGAACCTGTAAGATCCCCAGATTACAACATCAGAAACTAGGTCCTTGAAGAGAACAACGCCTTGCAAACATCACGTTCCACTGCTGCTGAGCTCTACAGGGCTAGATTTCACTGGACAAAAGAAGTAAGTATATATGTGTATTAGGTGCTTTTCTTGTTGCTGAGACAAAATTCATAGCAAAAGCAACTTAATGGGGAAGAGTTTACTCTGGTATATAATGCAAGGTGAATACCATCCTGGTGGGAAAGTTATGGCAGCAGGAATCCAGGGTGGCTTGTCACTTGGTGGAGAGAGGGAGATGATAACACTCAGCTTCCTGTCTATTTTCTATTCAGCTCGGGGCCCCAGCCAACAGAATTGTACTGTCCGCGTCTAGGCCAAATATCCTAATCCAGAAACCCCCTGACAAAGAAGCCTATTTCCATGGTGATTCTAAAGCTTATCAAGTTGACATTCAAGATGCCACTATACGCTCCTAACTGGAGGTTATGGGAGAGATGAGGATCCCAAGAGTCTGGACTTGGAATGAGGGAGGTTCTCACTACCCTATGGGAAACTAGCCTCCACTCATTTATGGACTCACAGCTGTCCTATTGCAGAACTGATTGGCTAAAGAGAGACATGGTCAGTGTCAACACCTGTCAATCAAAAGTTGTCAAAAGATCCCCAAAGGTCATTATTCCCCACCCTCAAGAGGTGGAGGAATCAAGCCCATCAATAACCTTGAGGCCTTACTGGAAGTCTGGGCTCTATTAGCTTCTCCAGAGCCTATATCCTGTACTTTGATGGGCAGGAACTTAGAGAGGGATCGTGTGTAAGCCAGGCATCAGAGAGGGGAGTGCCTAGGGATATTTGAAAGCATATTTAACCTGAGGGTCTGTTTCTGGGCACCCTAAATCCCTGGGCTGACTCTCTGCCATGGTTGGTCACCAGGTGCCTGCAGGACATCGCTGCAATGAATATGCAGGCTCTCAAGCTGTTGAAGCTGACCTTGCCTCCCATCCGTATGTCTGAGGATTGCCTATACCTTAACATCTACACACCAGATCATGCCCATGAGGGTTCCAAGCTGCCTGTGAGTATCAAGCCATGCTCAATCATGAGTAAGAGTACATTTCTTCTAGAAAAAGATTTAGAATATCAGCCTGAGCCACATTTCAGTGATGAGATGAGAAGTCTGATGAGAAGTCTCTTTCTGTAATCCAACCTACCTACCAACTTGTATCTAGAAGATCTATTGGATATGCAATGGCTGTACTTTGAAGTCACCAAAGACCTAACCATTAATTTTCATTTTACTGATGAGATTTGAGAACACTTCTGATTAATTTTCATGTGACATAATGGAAGAAATATCTCTATCATTTCTCCCACAAAAGTTTCTGGGAATAATACAGTCAGGCTTTGATACTAGGGTGGACTCCAAGCAGAGAGAGAGCTTGTGTCCATGACTGCACTTGAACCCCTCGCTCATAGCATTTGTCTGTGTGGGCAGCACTCAGAGAAGAAGCTGTACTGACTCTGAAGGGAAGCCCAACGGGGAGACATAAGGCACGTGGGAGACACATGACACCTATCTTGACTTCTCCAGGTGATGGTGTGGATCCATGGTGGTTCACTGGTTATAGGCATGGCTTCCTTGTATGATGGATCCATGCTGGCCGCCATTGAGGATGTGGTGGTGGTCACTATCCAGTACCGCCTGGGGGTCCTGGGCTTCTTCAGGTGAGCCTGGGGCTGGCCTGTGCTGTGCAGTAGGGGATGAACAGAAATAGGACAGCCCTGTGACTCCTTCTCTTCCACTTCTCAGCACTGGAGACCAGCATGCCAGAGGCAACTGGGGCTACCTGGACCAAGTGGCCGCCCTGCGCTGGGTCCAGCAGAACATCGCCCATTTTGGAGGCAACCCTGACCGGGTCACTATATTTGGCGAGTCAGCAGGTGGCACAAGTGTGTCTTCACATGTTGTGTCCCCCATGTCCCAAGGACTATTCCACAGTGCCATCATGGAGAGTGGGGTGGCCACGATCCCTGGCCTCATCTCGACATCCCCTGACGTAGTCTATAGAGTGAGTGCCCTCATGCCTATAACCGGAGCTGCCACCTCAGCTCTCACCCTCAGAAACCCTGGTTTTCTGTCTGACCGATGTGGACAAGGTCCATGGAGGTAACCAGGCAACTGCCTCCTGTACAGGAATTTCTGAAGGGCTAAAGGTTAGAGTCACTCCCCTCTGCTTCCATGTATCCCGTAAAGCTGTACTCAGGATTCGTGACATTATAAGCAAAAGCATGTTATAGGATGTGATAGCCCCTCGGGCTGTCATCTCTGAACATGAAAGAAACAGAAACAATTTTACACCTGCCATAATCTATATACCTACGTACCCTATGAGATTTCAGGGACACCTGAACCCAAGTTGGAACCAAAAAACAAAAAAAAAAAAAAAAAAATACCTTACCTGCCAAGGATGAGCAACCCCCTTCCTGATGCCTTTATAGACGGTGGCCAACCTGTCTGGATGTGAGCAAGTAGACTCGGAGGCCCTGGTGAACTGTCTTCGAGGCAAGAGTGAAGAGGAGATTATGGCTATTAACAAGGTTAGACTTAATGGTAGGATGGAGGGGCAATAGGGTATAAGGTAGCCTGCCCTAGCCAGCCTCCAACTGCCCTGGGAACTGACTTCCTTCCATCCTTCATAACCCAGAGCCCAGGTAGAGACCTGAAGACCAGGATGTGGTAAACCCGGTGTAGGATCTCATAGAGCTGTTGTGACAAATCTGGTATGAGACAGACAGGAATGGGAGACTATAGCCTAACACCAGAATTGTCAATGTCTCTCCAGGCCTTCAAGATCATCCCTGCTATAGTGGATGGCATCTTCCTGCCCAGGCATCCCAAGGAGCTGCTTGCCTCGGCTGATTTCCAACCTGTCCCCAGCATTATTGGCATCAACAATGATGAGTACGGCTGGATCATTCCCTCGGTGAGGCCCAGGTCCAAGGCCTTTGGCCTCTGGAAAGCCTCTCTGAGAGCCCCATGTTATCTTTACTACAACGTATTCTCTCCTCTTACCATTTAGAGCTTGAGCAACACTGACTCCCAGAAGAAAATGGATAGAAAGACTGTGCAAGCTGTACTTCAGAGGAGGGCAGCCAAGATGGTAAGGCTTCTCAAATACTGTAAATAATGAATGCAGAGGGCACCTTCAACGTATCCTGCTCATGCAACAAACTGCAAGAACAAATACTGAACTGTGATGGTACTTTTGGGTTGAGTGTCCCCAGAACCTGTCCTTTCCTGATTTAACTTGTCCCATGCCAGGCCCTACTTGTCATCCAGAGGCTCTGGTCTCACTGCCACAAGGCCTGTGTAATCTGACTCTCCCTGACCCCTCTGGGCTAGATGTGGCCTCCTGAATTTAGTGACCTGGTGATGGAGGAGTACATGGGGGACAATGAGGACCCTCAGCTTCTCCAAGTGCAGTTCAAGGAGATGATGGAAGATATCATCGTTGTGATCCCTGTGCTGCAAGTAGCACATTTTCAACGTGAGTACATCTGGAACTAAGGCCTGATGCCTAGGGGGCAGCTCAGAGATGTGCCCAGTTGAGCTCTGGGGTTCCTCATCTAAGTAAATTCTTGAGATTTGTGTAAGGCAAAGGAATCTTCCAAACTTTACTGGTGAGGACAATGAGTGACCACGACATCATAAAACCATATAGCCAAAATTTTCAAGATATGATTTAACCAAGCCCCTCCATCTGCCTCTGATCCAGCCTGAAGTTTCACATTTCACTATTCAAAATCTATCCACAATTGGCCCCATATCTAGCTAGCTATCTGGTCATCACAGTTGAGGAAGGACATCCCCAGGTGAAAGTTTGCTTTTTCAACTGCCCTTGCCTCCAGGTTCCCATGCTCCTGTCTACTTCTATGAGTTCCAGCATCGGCCCAGCTTCTTCAAGGACTCCAAGCCACCCGATGTAAAGGCTGACCATGGTGATGAAGTTCTCTTTATCTTCAGATCATTTTGGGGAGGCACCCAAAGTGAGTCATTTTTTATTCCCCCCAGGATCCAGGCCCCACAGCATGCTCATATGGCGAAACTGGGGCTCAGAGTAAAGAGAGCATGACTTGTATGCCATGATGTATCCCAAAAGGCTGATGTGAGATTAGAAACACAGCCCCTTCCCACTCCTGCCTGTTTTCTCCATCTGTCCCTACCTGTGTGGGCCATAGAATCAGGCATGGTGGTCAATGGGTTGTTTTAAGTTACTTGTTTCTTTGCTTGTTTTGACTTTTTGAGATAAGTTCTCTGTGTAAGTGTAACCCATAATGAATGGCAGCTCTGTCTCAGTCTTCTGACACTGGAGGGAAGCACTGCAACTCCCAGTGTGAGAAGAGTATTCCAAAGGCATGCTTATTCCTTTGGTCAGAAGGAAGAAGGATATTCTGGGGCATGAATGAGCCTGAGGGAGTAGAAATTGGAGGCTGAGATGAATAAGACAGAATGTGCATGTGCATGTGCAGGGAATGGAGTCTGGGAGGTGGAAAGAGGAGGGAAGGGAAGGGGAAGGGGAGGGGAGGGGGAGAGGAGAGGAGGGGAGGGAAGAGAAAAGGAGAAGAAGGAAGGGAAAGGGAAGAGAAAGGGAAGGGAAGGGGAAGGAGGGGAAGGGGAAGGAGGGAAAGGAGAAGGAGGGGAAGGGGAAGAAAGAGGGGAAGGGGAAGAAGAAGGGGAAGGAGGGGAAGGGGAAGGAGAAGAAAGAAGGGAAGGGGAAGGAGGGGAATGGGAAGAAGGGGAAGGAAGGGAAGGAGGGGAAGGGTAAGGAGGGGAAGGGGCCAGGCCTAGGCCCAAGATCGTGCTGTTGCAGGGATGGTGGAGTGAATAGCCTAGCCGCATGAGAAGCAAAGTCTAGACCCGTAATTTCTTCCTCTCTGCAGTTGACCTCACTGAGGAGGAGGAGCTTCTGAGCAGGAGGATGATGAAGTACTGGGCCAACTTCGCAAGACACGGGTGAGAGCAAGCCCCTCCTCAACCTCTAAGGAGCTGACTGATGTCCAGGGATGGTCTTTTTTTTTATTAATTTTTATATTAATCACAAGTTATTTACTTTGTATCCCAGCCGTAGCCCCCTCCTTCAGTCCCTCTCAATCCCATCCTCACTCCCTCATCTCCTCCCTGTCCCTTTCCAAGTCCACTGCTAGGGGAGGTCCTCCTCCCCTTCCATCTGAGCCTAGCTTATCAGGTATCTTCAGAACTGGCTGCCATGTCCTCCTCTGTGGCCTAGCAAGACTATTCCTCCCTCGGGGGTAGGGGGGAGGTAAAGGAGCCACTTGTTGAGTTCATGTCAGAAATAGTTCCTGTTACCCTTACTAGAGAAACCCACTTGGTTACTGAGCTACCATGGGCTACATCTGAGCAGGGGTTCTAGGTTATATCAGTAACAGGACAGAAGCCTACCGCAGAAGTCCTCTGAAAGATTCTACCTAGCAGTGTATCAAAGCAGATACGAAGACTCATAACCAAACCTTCAGCAGAGTGCAGGGAATCATACGATAAAAAGAGGAGTTAATATGACTGGGAGAGGACAGGAGCTCCACAAGGACAAAATATATCAGGGCATGGGGGCCCTCTATGAGACTGTTTCTCCAACCAGGGCTGGTGGGAACAAGACAATACAATAAGATCTTCCTGTTTCCCTACATCAATACATCTGCCATAATTCTCTAATGGCTTAGTCCACTGCCTGACCAAAATCAGGGAGGTGGTCCAAGTTCATCAGGGCCTAAAGAAACCTTTGCTCTCCCTGCTGGGAGGATGTATTCACAGGAACCCCAACAGCGAAGGTCTACCCTATTGGCCCGTGTTTGACCATGAGGAGCAGTACCTACAGCTGGACATCCAGCCTGTTGTGGGCAGAGCCCTGAAGGCTGGAAGGCTGAAGTTCTGGACCAAGACTCTGCCCCAGAAGATCCAGGAGTTAAAGGAGGTTGAGGACAGACATGCAGAGTTGTAGCACCCTGTGTCAAGTGCAGGTGGGGTTATTCTAAGGTTTCCAAACACCTTAAGAAGAGACATAGGGAAGCCACATATTTACATAGTCATTAGGTTCATACACCCAACAACTACTATGAAGTCTTCCCTACAAAATACATGTTCCTTGCTAAGCCTGACAAGGGTCACTTCTGTTACATACAGCAAACATGTATCCATGCATATATGGATGGGTGAGTCCCAATAGACAACACCCCTTCCTTGCATGGCCCCTCCCTCCCTCCCTTTCTCCTCCCCCCTCCATCCTCCCCATTTCCTCTCCTCTCACTTCTCAGGCCTTGTACTACTAGTGATGTCCCTTGGGGAGGATTTCACTAAGCTGAGTGACTGAACCCCCTTTTCACATCTCAGCAAGCTCCTATATTCTAATAGATAAGGACAATTTTTAAAGAAAATCAGATAATAAAAGCCTCAGGAGTTCATTCTAGGGCTATCACACACAATTATCGCAACAGGTAGCTTCTATACAACAAAAATTTATTGCTATCTGTTCTGGAAGCTGAAAATTCTGAGGACGCTGACACCCAATTTGAGATCTAACAAGATATCTAACGTATCTGACTCATAGGCAGCACTTGGCCCTTCCTGCCACAAACCAGCAAACACTCTCCCACAGGCACAATCCATACAAGCTTCATGTTAGCCCATCTTCTATTGTTACAACAAAAGATCCGAACCAACTACTTATTTTATTACTTCAGTTCATTTACCTTACATCCCAAGGGCGCCCCCTCCCTCCTGAACCAGATACTTACAAAGAGTTTCTGCGAAATGGCTCTGCAGTTAGGGATGCCTGTCATCAAGCCTGATGACATGAATCTGATACCCAGGAACCGCACGGTGGAAGCGGAGACCTGACTTTCCAAGTTGTCCTCTAACCTTCACATATGTTCTGTGGTTCTATCACACACACACACACACACACACACACACACACACACACACACACAC